>NC_143034.1:68958870-69133870 GCF_057628025.1 Oncorhynchus mykiss | reverse complement strand
ACTGTAAAAGTCAATGTCTTTGACTTTTGTAATTTCAATTGAATTGTAATAATTGTATTTTTAAAGGTGTATAAAGCAACAGGTTTTCAGATCGTAAGTTTCACCCCAACTTACAGTACACAATTGTGGTTCCACGATGGCTTGCCTGAAGAAGGCTATTTGTTGACTCGTAGTGACAGACTATCAGGGACTGACCTTTAAGTCCTATCATGGTGTGGGCCTGTAAAGACCAGCTATTACACTGTGATCATAGTGGCATTTGAGTTATAAAGTGCCTGACACATGACATTGCATCAAAGTGCTCAATCAGGCTCTAACATCAATTGAACCAATTGTATTCTCTTATCCCATTTATGAGTTTCTCTGTTAGGAGTTCAAAGGGTGTTGAAATTTGGATGGAGTCAGAGCAGCCCTCCTATCAACCAGGCATGGATAGCCAGGCATGAAATGGACGTTTATACAGTTTGAGTGATGGCTGGAATGAGGGCTGAAGTTTAAACACTCACTTTGTGACTCTTTCTATGAGAGTGTGTAAGATATTTCTCCCCCAGGTTAATGCAATAGATACAAAAGCAGATAACAGAAATGAAACAGTGAAGATAATCTTTGGATTAGCTGATTTGGAGTAGGCCTAAAGCCTTTATCTGACATACATCTTCTTCATAAGACTGTGGAAAGGAAAGGACTAATAGCTCATAACTGGCAAACACTTTCCCCTTAATACTGTAAAAAGAAAAGACCTATAGCTGACATACATTTTCTTTTTAATACTGTGGAAATAGTTCTTCCAGGGTGGCGTAGCAGTCAGACATCTTTATCTTTGTCCTGTTGTGTCCCTTTGTATATATCTTTTTACATCTTTTTCTTCGCATATCTTTTAAAAATATTTTCCTAAACCTCAACTTCTAAAAACTGTCCTGCAACCCGCCTCACCCAATGTGATGTGGATCTGCTTTTTTCTAAAGTCTTTCTATTTACTTCGGATCTGGAATCCCTCAACTGAAGCTAGCCAGCTAACTACCTACCAGCTATCAGTCAGAAAATCATTGCTAGCGGTCATCAGCTAACCTTTAGCTTGGAAATCTCTCGCCAGTTCGAACAACGTGACTCAAACCAGAGCATAACGGACCTATTTCTCTCCATATCCCCAGATTCCTACCGCAAACGCTGAACATTTGCTAACCGCAATCCCGGGTGAGCACTCCTGTTTAGCGTTTCCATCCCGGAGCAAGCACCAATTAGCCTGAAGCTAGCCCGGACAGGGCTCCCGTGCAAGTTAGCCTTTGGGGGACGTCGCGATGGGTGTAAGTCTGTTTTTGCCTCTACACTCTACTCAACAAACTGGATGCAGTCTATCACAGTGTCATCCGTTTTGTCACCAAAGCCCCATACACTACCCACCGTTGCGACCTGTACGCTCTCGTTGGTTGGCCCTCGCTTCATACTCGTCGCCAAACCCACTGGCTACAGGTTATCTACAAGTCTCTGCTGGGTAAAGCCCCGCCTTATCTCAGCTCACTGGTCACCATAGCAGCACCCACTCGTAGCACGTGCTCCAGCAGGTATATCTCATTGGTCACCCCCAAAGCCAATTCCTCCTTTGGTTGACTTTCCTTCCAGTTCTCTGCTGCCTATGACTGGAACGAACTGCAAAAATCTCTGATGCCAGAGACTCATATCTGCCTCACTAGCTTTAAGCACCAGCTGTCAGAGCAGCTCACAGATCACTGCACCTGTGTTTAATTGCTATATTGTAATTACTTCGCCACCATGGCCCATTTATTGCCTTAACTCCCTTATCTTACCTCATTTGCACTCACTGTATATAGACTTTGTTTTCTTTTGTTCTACTGTATTATTGACTATGTTTTGTTTATTCCATGTGTAACTCTGTGTTGTTGTATGTGTTGAATTGCTATGCTTTATCTTGGCCAGGTCGCAGTTGCAAATGAGAACTTGTTCTCAACTATCCTGCCTATGTACTGTGCCTACACAGTACAATCCGATTACAAGATCACTCAACAACAACCTCATATTCCCGAGTGCTATTTCCCTGTTCCCTTGTCTCTCACTTCTCACACTGACTGAGAATATAAACCCCGTTGCCTCGTCTCTCACATCTCATGCCACCTGAGAATATAAACCCTGTTGCCTCGTCTCTCACATCTCATGCCACCTGAGAATATAAACCCCGTTGCCTCGTCTCTCACATCTCATGCCACCTGAGGATATCAACCCTGTTCCCTCATCTCTCACATCTCACACTGCCTGAGAAAATCAGCCCTGTTCCCTCATCTCTCGCCCATCTCACGCCACCTGAGATTATCAAAACATTGTCACTAGTTGCCATGGTAGTAGCAGGCTGAAGGGTTTTGAAAGGACTATTTAATGGTTGTACAGTCTTAGAAAAAAGTAACTCTCCGTGGGTTCTACATGGAACCCAAAAGGTTTCTTTCTACCTGGAACCAAAAGGATTCTACTTGGAATCCAAAACGGTTCTTCAAAGGGTTCTCCTATGGGGACAGCGGAATAACTATTTTAGGTTCTAGATAGCACTTTTTTCTAAGAATGTACTATCGTGTCTCACTTTGACATGAATGTTGATACAGTATTCATACATGATTTTTGCAGATTTTCAGTATTTTCGCATGCTGAGTATGCTTGGTTTTGAAGCTCTTTGAATCTGCTGGGCTAGGGAGAAAGTGAGAGGAGATGGCATAATGGGGAGAGGTTTGAGGCTCTGTGATATATGAGCCTTGTAATTAAATCAAAGCCATCGCCTAACACTTCATAGCCAGCGCCTCTTTTCTGAAAACACCCCCATTTGGGCTCTAAACCCAGCCTGTTTGCTGATTGGCTGATCAACAACCCCCTCCCTGTATTGATTGGTTTCAGATGTGGTTGTTGGTGTTCTAAAAACTATCAGCACAAATGTTTAGCGCAGATGTTTCCTTTTCAATTCAGCCAATTTATTTGGGATATTCTGAGGAAGATTGACATACGTGAGAAATAAAGTTCCATTGAGACCACAGGAGGTTGGTGGCACCTTAATTGGGGAGGACAGGCTCATAGTGATGGATGGAGTGGAATGGGTGGAATGGTATCAAATACATCAAACACATGTTTTCCATGCATTTGATGCCATCCCATTTGCTCCTGAGGGAGAAATGTTAACGTTTATTTAACTAGGCAAGTCAGTTAAGAACAAACTCTTATTTACAATGATGTACTGATGAGACTGATCTGTCCAAAGAGACAGAGGAGCTACACCGGGGCAAAAATTACTCATACAGTGTAGAACGCCAATCATTTGGGAAATCTTGTAAAAAATAAAAATAAATTATAAAAGAATCCATTGAAACTGATCCGTTCACCACGATACCCAACATCTTCCACTCAATATCTCTCTCTCTCACCATGCCAGGTAAACAGGGTTAGCTTTTCAGAAGCGAATTCCTCCACTCAATACCATTTACTGTAGTCTGTTGCGTGCCTAACACTGGGTGGTCTACACTCACTGCAAAGGCCTATACCCCCCCTCCCTGCCAGCAGATTGTCTAATTGGCCGTACACTAAT
This sequence comes from Oncorhynchus mykiss, assembly GCF_057628025.1. NCBI lineage: Eukaryota > Metazoa > Chordata > Actinopteri > Salmoniformes > Salmonidae > Oncorhynchus > Oncorhynchus mykiss. The sequence continues at coordinate 69,130,293 of NC_143034.1, read as the reverse complement.
AAGACATAACAAAGGGCAGACTTGTGGCAGTGTGCCACCTAGACACCATCTATTATAATGGCTTGGGGTGGCCATCAAATCCTAGTCGAGCTAACGCTAGGATACTAACGCTAGGATACTAATGCTAGGATGCTAATGCTAGGATACTAACGCTAGGATACTAATGCTAGGATACTAACGCTAGGATGCTAACGCTAGGATACTAATGCTAGGATACTAATGCTAGGATACTAACGCTAGGATACTAATGCTAGGATACTAACGCTAGGATGCTAACGCTAGGATACTAATGCTAGGATGCTAACGCTAGGATACTAATGCTAGGATACTAACGCTAGGATGCTAACGCTAGGATACTAACGCTAGGATGCTAACGCTAGGATACTAATGCTAGGATGCTAACAGAAGGGGGAATAATACAATTAAATATAAAAATCCAATCAATAAAATATATTTGTCACATTCATCAAATACCAAAACAAGTGTAGACCTTACCGTGCTTGCTTACAAGCCCTTAATCAACAGTGCAGTTTAAGAAGAGTTAAGAAAACATTTACCAAATAAACTAATGTAAAAAAGAAGAAAACGTAGCACAATAACATAACAATAACGAGGATATATACAGTGGGTACCGGTACCGAGTCAGTGTGCGGGGGTACAGGTTAGAGGTAATTTGTGTATGTAGGTGGGGGTGAAGTGACTATGCATAGATAATAAACAGCGAGTAGCAGCAGTGTACAAACCAAATGGAGGGGGGGGTCAATGTAATTAGTCCAGGGGTCATTTCATTAATTGTTCAGCAGTCAATAGGTTAGAGACTGGTGCTAAAGATACAGTATCATGTAAATGTACTGTATGTTGTTTATGTGCTACCGCTAGGGCACTAACACCAGGCTTGGATGCTAAAGGTACAGTATCATGTAAATGTACTGTATGTTGTTTATGTGCTACCGCTAGGGCACTAACACCAGGCTTGGATGCTAAAGGTACAGTATCATGTAAATGTACTGTATGTTGTTTAAGCGCTACCGCTAGGGCACTAACACTAGGCTTGGATGCTAAAGGTACAGTATCATGTAAATGTACTGTATGTTGTTTATGTGCTCCCGCTAGGGCACTAACACCAGGCTTGGATGCTAAAGGTACAGTATCATGTAAATGTACTGTATGTTGTTTATGCGCTACCGCTAGGGCACTAACACTAGGCTTGGATGCTAAAGGTACAGTATCATGTAAATGTACTGTATGTTGTTTATGCGCTACCGCTAGGGCACTAACACTAGGCTTGGATGCTAAAGATACAGTATCATGTAAATGTACTGTATGTTGTTTATGTGCTACCGCTAGGGCACTAACACTAGGCTTGGATGCTAAAGGTAGAGTATCATGTAAATGTACTGTATGTTGTTTATGCGCTACCGCTAGGGCACTAACACTAGGCTTGGATGCTAAAGGTACAGTATCATGTAAATGTACTGTATGTTGTTTATGTGCTACCGCTAGGGCACTAACACCAGGCTTGGATGCTAAAGGTACAGTATCATGTAAATGTACTGTATGTTGTTTATGTGCTACCGCTAGGGCACTAACACCAGGCTTGGATGCTAAAGGTACAGTATCATGTAAATGTACTGTATGTTGTTTAAGCGCTACCGCTAGGGCACTAACACTAGGCTTGGATGCTAAAGGTACAGTATCATGTAAATGTACTGTATGTTGTTTATGTGCTCCCGCTAGGGCACTAACACCAGGCTTGGATGCTAAAGGTACAGTATCATGTAAATGTACTGTATGTTGTTTATGCGCTACCGCTAGGGCACTAACACTAGGCTTGGATGCTAAAGGTACAGTATCATGTAAATGTACTGTATGTTGTTTATGCGATACCGCTAGGGCACTAACACTAGGCTTGGATGCTAAAGATACAGTATCATGTAAATGTACTGTATGTTGTTTATGTGCTACCGCTAGGGCACTAACACTGGGCTTGGATGCTAGCTTCACACAGCCTGGTGCAAAAGACATCGCAAAAGATATCACATATATCACATGTTGTTTATAGAATGCAGCTGGACGGAAAATAGTATGTTCTCTCACTCTTACCTACCTCTCCCCTCTTTCTCTTCCCCATCTCCCTGTCTCTTCATTCCTTTCCCCCATATCTCCGTTCCTCTCATCTCCATAGCACTTTACTCTGATACACTAGGTCAGGCTCAGAGTTTAGTATCGTCTCTATGGTCCCCATTGGGCTGCAGCTGTGAATGCTGCATGAAAGCAGAACTGTACAGACTACAGCACTCTAGTACCACAGAGACTTCTTCAAAGCAATGCACATGAGGCACATATATTAACATTTGGTTCAGTAAACACTATTTAGCATACCACATCAGTTGCTTCTAAATGTCCAAATCTGCAACTCTCATTTTCTTTAAAACACTTTGGCTAATGAATATAGCCCTATTTCTTTCAAACATCATCTAGAAGAACCTAGGTGCATCTTAATATTCTAGAATAGCTACCTCTACTTGTCTCCTCTCATTCATCTGTACTGATCTGAAATAATGGGGGCAGGGCATGTCAAAAAAAGAAGTTGACTTAAATGTCTTACATTCATAGCTAATTATCTGATGCTCCTGTAGCCAAATATCAACATGTATTGTTTTTAAACACAGGCCTTTATTTTCTGCAAAATCACACTCATCCCACTGTAAGTGAGCTCATAGCCAACGGCTCAAAGAGAGGTAGGCTATCGGCTGATCATAGTGAATCTAAAGGATGGAAATCAGATAGTTAGCTATCTCTGCTGTTCAAAAATATAACTAGTCTTTAACTGTGATTGGAGTTTATTCCACTGTTGACATCTTCTCTTATGCCTCCTAACAAACAGTAGAATTGAAGCCTTCCCTGTCCCTGACAGTGAGATGACACATGTAACTCAAAAGGGAGCCACTTCTACAATTCCGTTCTATGTCGGTAGCTTCTGCCTGCAGGCGGAGTGCCTCGCATGCTCTCGTGTGGTGGCGGAGAAGAGGGGAGTGGGAATTTTCCAAGTTAGACTAATTAGAATTGAGCTAGTTTGATGGCAGACTCATTTCAGTAAGAAGAGAGAGAGAGAATAGACTTAAAGGGAAATACAAATGTAATATTAAAAAAACACCACCAATCTGAAAGGGCACTTTTCTCATAGGAGGGCGGAAGGGCAGGTGCTGGGCACCCGTAGAACTCTCTCTGTGCCTGAGGAAGACAATATCAGGGCTGACAGGGGATTTACCCCCTTTTCCTTCAAGTCACAGTACAAAAAGGGAGAAGAGATGAGCAGAGGAAGACATTTTAGACTACTGAGATGCAGTCAGTCAGTGTGTACCAGTGAGAGAGCCACTGTTCCTACAGAGATGCAGTCAGTCAGTGTGTACCTGTGAGAGAGCCACTGTTCCTACAGAGATGCAGTCAGTCAGTGTGTACCTGTGAGAGAGCCACTGTTCCTACAGAGATGCAGTCAGTCAGTGTGTAACTGTGAGACAGAATCTGTGCCTGGATAGATAGGACACAACAAAATGATTTTTTTTATTTTTATTGGACGAGTCCAGGTCGTCCCCTCCCTGTTTCAGTCCATTTTCTTCCGTTTGGTGCATAATGAACATGACCCAGTACTGGAAGGCCCTTAGTGTGAGTGTAGGGTGTGTTATACAATACCTGGAAGAGACTAAAATAGTTCAATACCACACTGGGCGTGGACCTCAACCTTTCATATGCTGAGTGGAGTGTGTCATTAGGAACATCAAACCATACCGCATTTATTAAGCAGCTCCATGGGAGATGAGACAATGCTGACCAGTGTGTCTGTGTGTATTAGTGTGTGTGTGTTAGGGGTTTTTCCATATATTCTATTTAGAACAGCACTACTTCATACTGAACACAATGCTCGCGACAAACCAGCACACTCCTCTCACCTCTTTTCCACTCTCCCCTTCTTTAGAGCAGTTTGTATATTTCTGTATATGCAAGCACTTTCTTCTCATTTTTGGTTCAACAGGGCTCCCAGAAACCACCCTGTTAAGTGGATACTCTATGGCTACAAGCAACAGTGGAAGATAAACTTTTTAGACACTGAGATTAGTTCCACTTCCTCCTCACCCACAGAGCCTTTTATTGAAGCCCTGAGGAAGCGTTATTACTACCCCGACTCATGTCTCTCTCATCCCCCTTGTTTATGAGAAAGAAGGGAAAGAACAGCAGAATAACATCATATTCACTATTACACACACACACACACACACACACACACACACACACACACACACACACACACAGAGGAACCATTATCACTCATACTCTCGTCCATCTTATCCCCGTCTTTTGTAAGAAGGAAGGGAACAGCAGAAAAACGACATATTCCCACTCAGACACTCCTCATCTTGTGATCCAGTGAATACAAAGAGCTCTGCTGTAGGGCCAGATGGCAAAAGTGAAATCAATCAGATCAACATGGTCAGAGAGAGACAGAGGCACCCTATTCCCTGTAGGCCCTGGTCAAAAGGAGTGCACTAAATAGGGAATAAAGTGCCATTTGGGATGCAAAGAGAGTCAGCTTGTTGCCAAGTCATTCAGCAGATGATGCCCTTGTCCTGGCTGACCTACAACCCCACTGAATATCAATCACAACAGGAAACACTATCTCCAAATGTGAAACAGACAGACAATTGGATTTAATTTCAGCTATAAGCTATTTATTTTAAAAGGCAATAAGACAATTCTCCAAGTGATTCAAGTGATTCTGGGCACAGACGTCAATTTTCACATTTCAAAACCACGTTGGTTCAATAAGTGGCAAGAAAAAGTATGTGAACCCTTTGGAATTACCTGGATTTCTGCATATATTAGTCAGAAAATGGGAACTGATCTTCATCTTAGTCACAACAATAGACGAACACAGTCTGCTTAAACTAATAACAAAAAAAATATTGTATTTTTCTTGTCTGTATTGAATACATCGTTTAAACATTCACAGTGTAGGTTGGAAAAAGTATGTGAACCCCTAGGCTAATGACTTTTCCAAAAGCTAATTGGAGTCAGGAGTCAGCTAACCTGGAGTCCAATCAATGAGACGAGATTGGAGATGTTGGTTAGAGCTGCCCTGCCCTATAAAAAAACAGTAACAAAATGTGAGTTTGCTATTCACAAGAAGCCTTGCCTGATGTGAACCATGCCTCGAACAAAAGAGATCTCAGAAGACCTAAGATTAAGAATGGTTGACTTGCAATAAGCTGGAAAGGGTTGCAAAGGTATCTCTAAAAGCCTTGAAGTGCATTAGTCCACGGTAAGACAAATTGTCTATAAATGGAAAAAGTTCAGCACTGTTGCCACTCTCCCTAGGAGTGGCCATCCTGCAAGATGACTGCAAGAGTACAGCGCAGAATGCTCAATGAGGTTAAGAAGAATCCTTGAGTGTCAGCTAAAGACTAGAAAGAAATCTCTGGAACATGCTAACGTCTCTGTTGACAAGTCTACGATACGTTAAACACTAAACACTGCTGTCCAATAAAAACATTGTTGCACATCTGAAGTTCGCAAAAGAGCACCTGGATGTTCCACAGCACTTCTGGCAAAATATTCTGTGGACAGATTAAACTAAATTGAGTTGTTTGGAAGGAACTCGCGACTCTATGTGTGGAGGGAAAAAAGGCACAGCACACCAACATCAAAACCTCATCCCAACTGTAAAGTTTAAGTATGCTCTCTCTCTTTCTTTCTTTCTTTCTCTCGGAGGACCTGAGCCCTAGGACCATGCCTCAGGACTACCTGGCATGATGGCTCCTTGATGTCCCCAGTCCACCTGGCCGTGCTGCTGCTCCAGTTTCAACTGTTCTGCCTGCGGCTATGGAATACCTGTTCAACTCTTTAGAGACAGCAGGAGCGGTAGAGATACTGATCAGCTATGAAAAGCCAACTGACATTTACTCCTGAGGTGCTGACTTGCTGCACCCTCGACAACTACTGTGATTATTATTATTTGACCATGCTGGTCATTTATGAACATTTGAACATCTTGGCCATGTTCTGTTATAATCTCCACCCGGCACAGCCAGAAGAGGACTGGCCACCCCTCATAGCCTGGTTCCTGTCTAGGTTTCTTCCTAGGTTTTGGCCTTTCTAGGGAGTTTTCCCTAGCCACCGTGCTTCTACACCTGCATTGCTTGCTGTTTGGGGTTTTAGGCTGGGTTTCTGTACAGCACTTAGAGATATCAGCTGATGTACGAAAATTAGATTTGATTTAAAGTATGGTGGAGGGAGCATCATGGTTCGGGGCTGCTTTGCTGCCTCAGGGCCTGGACAGCTTCTATCATCGATGGAAAAATTAATTCCCAAGTTTATCAAGACATTTTACAGGAGAATTTAAGGCTATCTGTCTGCCAATTGAAGCTCAACAGAAGTTGGGTGATGCAACAGGAAAACAACCCAAAACACAGAAGTAAATCAACAACAGAATGGCTTCAACAGAAGAAAATACATCTTCTAGTGGCCCAGTCAGAGTCCTGACCTCAACCCGATTTCAGATGCTGTGGCATGACCTCGAGAGCGGTTTTCACCAGACATGTTAAGAATATTGTTGAACTGAAACAGTTTTGTAAAGATGAATGGTCCAAAATTCCTCCTGACTGTTTTTCAGGTCTAATCCGCAACTACAGAAAACATTTGTTTGAGTGTATTGCTGCCAAAGGAGGGTAAATGCAAGGGCTCACATACTTTTTCCACCCTACACTGTGAATGTGTACATGGTGTGTTCACTAAAGACATAAAAACGTATAATTGTTTGTGTGTTATTAGTTTAAGCAGACTGTGTTTGTCTGTTGTTGTGACTAAGATGACGATCAGATCAAATTGCATGACCAATGTATGCAGAAATCCAGGTAATTCCAAAGGGTTCACATACTTTTTCTTGCCACTGTAACTTCATTTAAATTATGTGAAAACAACATGGATTCAACCAATGTGTGTCAATTAAATGGAAGAAAGTATGGTGGGGATTCCAAGGAAAACAGCAATTTAGAAGTCTGTGGTTATCTAATGTGAATGGTGAGGGGAGAAGAGGCAGGATTCGGTTTGACACACACAGCCATGGCTTTTATCTGCAGTGTCACAGATACAACCCCCCGGGAATGTCCGCTGACTGGCTTACACTCTGTAGGATGGCAAGGATCATGTCCAAAGAGTGCCAGCAGCACGAATGACGTAAGTCAGAACGCTACAGCAAGTAAGAACGCTACAGACAGCTATATCGATCCTATAATACAGGACTAGTAAAGGCCTTTTGTGAGAGGAAAAAATTATCATAATATATATATATATATACGATTTTTCAGGGGTCCCGCAGCACCCGCAGCAACCCTACTTCCCGCGGCTATGTGAATAGGGTGCTATTTGGGACCCACTTTGACTCTTCCCCCTGGTCACAAACATTAGAGGAAAGGACATGGTACTTTAATCTGTTACACAATAATTCTTGTTCCACACAGTTTCATACCAGGGTTCAAATACTATTACAAATATTTTCAACACTTACCTTTTTTTTTTGCTTTTTTTCTGCCTTCCAAGAGTTCTGAATTTTGGGGGACTTTCTATTGGTTCCATTGTGTCAGGCAAGCTGAATCAAGCCCTAGAGTATTTTAAATGATTTCGAATAGTATTTGAACCCAGGTCTGCATAACAATCTATGCTCATGGGAGTGCAACAGGTCAGCATGACGGCAGGCAGAACAGTGTTTGCCGATCTTTTTATGCCAAAGATGACGGTTGTCTGTCAGCTGCATGTTGTTTTGTCTTTCTTTGCGATTGGAAGCTGTCGATGAACCGAAGGGTAAACGCAACTGTGTGAATAACTTGGTTCTCGTCCACTCAAAACTATGTGTGACGCTGGTGTGGTGTCTAATGTCCCCTGCTCTACCCCACTGGTTGGCTACTGGTTGGCTACTTTCACAATCCAGTTCGAATGAACAGTATGTTTGTCATAGGCTGCACAGCAAAAATACAAGAGGTATCTGGCATAATTTAGCTCTAATAATTATGCTAACATAACGACTATCATTTTCAATACATTTGGTCAATAGATTTACTTGATGATATATACGCCTATAATCAATAAATCATGACATTTCCAATAATTATGTTTAATCTCACAACTCAAATGAAGACCGGAGGTAAACAAGGCTTCAGCTCACTAACCACCTTCATCTTTTCGTAGTGTGCTGGCTCAGTCCTAACGTAATAGCCTGGTGACAACGAGGTTACAGCATGCTTTTATTTTATTAAATGGGAGGAAACGGAGAAGGAACGGGGAAATAATGGACCAGTAACTCCATCTGTGTTTCGGGCTGGAGAACAGTAGCAAGCAGCAGCAACAGCCCTGTACGAGGTGTCTACCCGGTGTCTCATTACAAGCTGTGAGTAGCTAATACAAGCTGCGCGCGCTCCGCATCTCCACTCTATCCGGCCCTTTTCACTCAAGGCATTCTCTGTGCGCACCTTACCATGTAGCCAGACGCACAGAGTCGTGACACATACATTTATTCATTTTCTTGCGTAGACAAATTTTCAATGATCTCGATCTTTTTTTATAACTTATTTCAGCATGATGGCAAATTATCAAAGGTTGTTTATTTTGAAAGGTGAATTCAAATGGCAGAGCTGACAAACCTCGTTTCGGCTGAACGTATTGGAGAGGTGTTTGAGAATGTTTCATGGTGGGAAATGAAGACCCATTGAACTCAGATAAACGGAATAAAGTTTTACGTTGGATTATATTTAATCGATTTTAAAGGTAAGGAAAATATAGAAATGTGTCATTATCTAAAAGCAATGTTATATCGGGTCTTACAATTTTCCAACTGACATTTTCTGTCAATTTAGGTGTATGAAAAAATGATCTAGTCTATAATTCTTATTCAGTCATCATGGTAAAGAAACACAAGGGAAATCATGTGTGTTGATGTTATTGAAATGTTGATTAAATATTTAAGCTTCAAATCCTACTATCGCTTTACTCTACTTAGTTTTTCAAATGTATTGTCACATTCATAGACTGTATGATTTATGACACTATTTTATCAGATAACTGTCATTGGATTAACTCTTTCATGCTGCGCGTATTTCAATTTTGATGGTTCCAATCCCTGACCACTCTCTGTGATCACATCGGAAACGTGGATTTGAATGTTCTGATCATCGGCTCAACAGGGTCTGTTGCTGCAAGAACATACAGATGAGTAGCTCCTTATCGTCTACTCCAGATTTCCCACACAGCCCTTTAAATCACTGCGCTAAACGTTGGTGACAGAGTCACTGTGTGCCTGAAAAGACAGAGCGGAGTAAGCTGGCAGAACAAGATGGCAAGCTATCAGGTGCATCGTGCCAGTGCTCTACAGTGCGTTGAGTTAGAATACGACATAAGGGGCGGCAGGTAGCCTAGTGGTTAGAGGTTTGGGCCAGTAACTGAAAGGTTGCTAGATCAAATCCCCTGAGCTGACAAGGTAAAGATCTGTCATTCTGCCCATAAACAAGGCAGTTTACCCACTGTTCCTAGGCCGTCATTGTAAATAAGAATTTGTTCTCAACGGATTTGCCAAGTTAAATAAAGGTAAAATTACATTTAAAAAAATAATAATAAGAATAACATGTAAGGATCCAGTGCTTCAAAAGACAGAGCAGAGTAAACTGTCAGAACAAGGTAGAAATCTGTCAGGTAGTGCCTGAACAGCACTCGTGGTCCATTCTAAACCAAAGCAATGTAAAGCGTTGACCCAGCCAGTGAGAAAGTGAGAAAGTGGTGTAAACTGGCAGACAATCTATCAGGTGCCTGAACAGAGATCTATTATATTATATTCTAAACCAAAGCAATATAAAGCATTGAGCCTGAAGAGATACAGGAGTAATGTTTCGGAACAAGATTTCAATCTATCAGGTGCAGGTTCAGCCCACACATTCTATTTTATTATATTCTAAATCAATACACTGTAAAGCATTAAGACAGCCTTGGTTTATGCGAGCTGACCCAGAACGCCTTGGAGCAAGAGCCTATCTCCTGCTTCTGTAGCATGAGGCAGCTTGAGTAACCTCATGGACAGGACGCCAGTCTATGGCTGGGCCTTACCCGAAATCTCATACCTCCTTATCTCCTTAATGCTGAGTGCCAAGCAGAGACGTATCAGGTCACAGTTTTACAGTCCTTGGCAGTGTGTGAATTACGGGGGGGGGGGGGGGGGGGGGGCTCTGCCCCCTGAATGAGACATGAGCTCCCCTGAATGCAACAAGGGTCCAACTTTGGGGGGGACGACTCTAATTTATGGGTCCAGTCCACTAGCGAACTATCAACATTGTTTCGATTGGGCCCATCAGTTTTCCACACCAATGAGCTCGGGACCGACAGACAGCTTCATTTGCATCCCGTATTTCAGCCTCTTTTTCTATCAGGTGCCAATCAGCCCACATGCTGTCTATTCTATTGAGGCAGTGCCTGAGAAGACAGAGGGAAGTAATCTGGCAGAACAATGAACCAGGTTTCTAAACAACCCACAGGAGCTCTTCTAGTCTATTCTTCTCTATATTCTATTCTATTTCATTTTATTCTATTTCATTATATATTTCAATTCTACCACTAGGCTTAGATCCAGACTACTGAGACTGAACCACTTGTTGACGAATTGCTCAATGTTGCATGCAATACATACTGTACAGTGCATCTATTCATAGTTCAGGAGCCAACGTCAACCCACCAACTTCATTTCAACAAGTCCAAAATGTACATCTAAACATGGAGCAAACATGTTGCATCATGCATCTGAAATGGCACCCTATTTCCTATGGGTCCTGGTCAAAAGTGGTGCACTACGTAGGTAATAGGGTCCCATTCGGGATGCAGGATATAACAGGGAATTACACTGAGTGTACAAAACATTAGGAACACCGTGCTAATATTGAGTTGCACCCCCCTTTGCCCTCAGAACAGCCTCAATTTGGTGGGGCACTCTTTGAGGTGTTGAAAGCATTCCACCCGGATGCTGGCCCATGCTGACTCCAATGCTTCCCACAGTTGTGTCAGTTGAGTGTGAAAAAACGAGCAGTATTGCAGTTCTTGACACAGGCTTAAAAATCCTTCTTTAACCTGTCCCCTCCCCTTCATCTACACTGATTGAAGTGGATTTAACAAGTGACATCAATAAGGGATCATAGCTTTTACCTGGATTCACCTGGTCAGTCTATGTCATGGAAAGAGCAGCTGTTCCTAATGTTTTGTACAAATCAAATAAAATGTTTATTTGTCACATACACATATCTAGCAGATGTTATTGCAAGTGTAGTGTTGTGAATTTAATGCATTGATAGCAACCGTTTCAGTTGTTGGGCTACTCTCTTTGTCTCTGGCACAGTAAGTGACGAGCTAGCTTTTCAATAAACAAAATAATGAGGATTTCTATCAGCCTAATCGAGGTTTTCTTACAAGGCTGGATTTCTTCTAATGCGACTGTCGCTTTACGTATAATGCTTCAGGGATAATTCTTTAGGGATAATGCTTTAGGGATAATGCGTTAGGGATAATGCTTCAGGTATAATGCTTTAGGGATAACGCTATAGGTATAACGCTTTAAGGATAATGCTTTAGGGATAATGCTTTGGAGATAATGCTTTTGATATAATGCTTTAGGGATAATGCTTTGGGTATAATGCTTTAGGTATAATGCTTTAGGGATAATGCTTTATGTATAATGCTGTATGTATAATGCTGTAGGGATAATGCTTTAGGGATAATGTTTTAGGTATACTGCTTTTTGTATAATGCTTTAGGGATAATGCTTTAGGTATAATGCTTTAGGTATAATGCTGTATGTATAATGCTTTATGTATAATGCTTTAGGGATAATGCTTTAGGGATAATGCTTTAGGTATAATGCTTTACGTATAATGCCAGGAGCCACTTGTGGATTTGACAGCTCTAATGCAATTCCACCTCTGACACTGCCAAACAACTGCTATGTGGGTGTCAGCTAGCGTGGACCTGATAGAATGGAGCCCACGGGCTGCGCCCCAAATGCCACTCTATGGGCAGTGGACACCCTATGGGCAGTGGACACCCTATGGGCAGTGGACACCCTATGGGCAGTGGACACCCTATGGGCAGTGGACACCCTATGGGCAGTGGACACTATGGGCCCTGGTCAAAGTAGTGCAGCACAAAGGGAGGGAATAGGGTTCTATTTGGGACGAACACATGGACACGTGGCCCAGGCAATGTCATCATCTGTTTTACTGTTTTGTTTTCAACATCCCAAATACCCCTCCCTCGTATCTGGTGTTGCTTATTTAACACAACAATACCCATATCTCAGACGCCTCCGAGGCAGCTTTCACTGTGCAGGAGGTGCAATTACAAATTGGCATAATGAAACATGTTATGATGTTGATATTATCTCAGGTTGGCAGGGGGCATCCTTCCCACTACGTGCTGACACCGAACTGCACTCTAATTTGACTCTGTCACGGCTCACTGATTTTGGTGCCGCAGTCCTTCCTTTCTTTCAATTACATAGGCGGGAATCATTTACATACTAATTTGCATTCATTCCCACCCCCTAAAAAATACACGTTTTCTATAACAGTGTAGAGGAGTAACCTTTGGGTTGTTATTTACTGAGGGAAGACTATAGTCTAGTATCAAGTGAAGGACAAGCAGTTCTCAGGAAGGGGGCTGTGACTGGAGAGTTGACTGTATGACTTCCCTATGCTATGTGTGTGTGTGTGTGTGTGTGTGTGTGTGTGTGTGTGTGTGTGTGTGTATACGTACGTGTATGTGTGTCTGTGTCCATGCATATGTGTGTGTGTGCAAATGACTGGAACGAACTGCAAAAATCTCTGAAGCTGGAGACTCATATCTCCCTCACTAGCTTTAAGCACCAGCTGTCAGAGCAGCTCACAGATCACTGCATATAGCTCATCTGTAAATAGGCCATCCAATCTACTTCCTCCCCATACTGTATTTGTTTATTTATCTTGCTCCTTTGCTCCCCAGTATCACTGCTTGCACATTCATCTTCTGCACATCTACCATTCCAGTGTTTATTTGCTATATTGTAATTACTTCGCCACCATGGCCTATTTATTGCCTTATCTCTCTTCACCTACCTAATTTACACATGCTGTATATAGATTTTTCTATTATTGACTGTATGTTTGTTTGTTCCATGTGTAACTCTGTGTTGTTGTATGTGTCGAACTGCTTTGCTTTAATCTTGGCCAGGTCGCAGTTGTAAATGAGAACTTGTTCTCAACTGGCCTACCTGGTTAAATAAATGTGAAATAAAAAACATATATAAAAATGTGTGTGTGTGTATGTGTGTGTGTGTGTGTTGCAGTGTGCTAGACTAGCAGACATGACAACATAAATGAGCTGTAAACCTGTACTCAGACTTGTGATAAAAGGCAGAACTGAAGCTGTTCCATTTTGTATTTAAAAGGAGAGAGAATTCCAAGGGAAGCTCTCCATACACACCAGGGCCCTACTGTTGCAACTTTTAATCTGCTGTGTGATTACACTTGATAAGGGCCTTTAAGGCTGAATGGTAAAAGAAGTACCCAACATGCTGTGAAACCAATGACTGAGTGCATAAACAGCTGGGCCCTCCTACAGAGATGTCATGACTCAAGTCCCTCACTAATGCTTTTGTGTGGGCAGTGATGGCCCAATTCAATATATTTCAACGTATTCTCTGTGAAACAATGAATTGTACAGTGCCTTCGGGAAAGTATTCAAACCCCTTGACTTTTATTGTTACAAAGTGGGATTCAAATGGATTAAATTGTCATTTATTGTCAATGATCTACAAAAGATACTCTGTAATGTCAAAGTCGAAGAACAATTCCAACATTTGTAAAATATATCTATATATATATATATATATATATATATATATATAAAATAATACAGTAATATATATCTTGATTAGATAAGTATTAAACCACCTGAGTCAATACATGTTAGAATTACCTCTGGAAGCAATTACAGCTGTGAGTCTTTCTGGGTAAGTCTCTAAGAGTAATTACAGCTGTGAGTGTTTCTGGGTAAGTCTCTAAGAGTAATTACAGCTGTGAGTCTTTCTGGGTAAGTCTCTAAGAGTAATTACAGCTGTGAGTCTTTCTGGGTAAGTCTCTAAGAGTAATTACAGCTGTGAGTCTTTCTGGGTAAGTCTCTAAGAGTAATTACAGCTGTGAGTCTTTCTGGGTAAGTCTCTAAGAGTAATTACAGCTGTGAGTCTTTCTGGGTAAGTCTCTAAGAGTAATTACAGCTGTGAGTCTTTCTGGGTAAGTCTCTAAGAGTAATTACAGCTGTGAGTCTTTCTGGGTAAGTCTCTAAGAGTAATTACAGCTGTGTGTCTTTCTGGGTAAGTCTCTAAGAGTAATTACAGCTGTGAGTCTTTCTGGGTAAGTCTCTAAGAGTAATTACAGCTGTGAGTCTTTCTGGGTAAGTCTCTAAGAGTAATTACAGCTGTGAGTGTTTCTGGGTAAGTCTCTAAGAGTAATTACAGCTGTGAGTCTTTCTGGGTAAGTCTCTAAGAGTAATTACAGCTGTGTGTCTTTCTGGGTAAGTCTCTAAGAGTAATTACAGCTGTGAGTGTTTCTGGGTAAGTCTCTAAGAGTAATTACAGCTGTGAGTCTTTCTGGGTAAGTCTCTAAGAGTAATTACAGCTGTGTGTCTTTCTGGGTAAGTCTCTAAGAGTAATTACAGCTGTGAGTGTTTCTGGGTAAGTCTCTAAGAGTAATTACAGCTGTGTGTCTTTCTGGGTAAGTCTCTAAGAGTAATTGCAGCTGTGAGTGTTTCTGGGTAAGTCTCTAAGAGTAATTACAGCTGTGAGTGTTTCTGGGTAAGTCTCTAAGAGTAATTACAGCTGTGAGTCTTTCTGGGTAAGTCTCTAAGAGTAATTACAGCTGTGAGTCTTTCTGGGTAAGTCTCTAAGAGTAATTACAGCTGTGAGTGTTTCTGGGTAAGTCTCTAAGAGTAATTACAGCTGTGAGTCTTTCTGGGTAAGTCTCTAAGAGTAATTACAGCTGTGAGTCTTTCTGGGTAAGTCTCTAAGAGTAATTACAGCTGTGAGTGTTTCTGGGTAAGTCTCTAAGAGTAATTACAGCTGTGAGTCTTTCTGGGTAAGTCTCTAAGAGTAATTACAGCTGTGAGTCTTTCTGGGTAAGTCTCTAAGAGTAATTACAGCTGTGAGTGTTTCTGGGTAAGTCTCTAAGAGTAATTACAGCTGTGAGTGTTTCTGGGTAAGTCTCTAAGAGTAATTACAGCTGTGAGTGTTTCTGGGTAAGTCTCTAAGAGTAATTACAGCTGTGAGTCTTTCTGGGTAAGTCTCTAAGAGTAATTACAGCTGTGAGTCTTTCTGGGTAAGTCTCTAAGAGTAATTACAGCTGTGAGTCTTTCTGGGTAAGTCTCTAAGAGTAATTACAGCTGTGAGTCTTTCTGGGTAAGTCTCTAAGAGTAATTACAGCTGTGAGTCTTTCTGGGTAAGTCTCTAAGAGTAATTACAGCTGTGTGTCTTTCTGGGTAAGTCTCTAAGAGTAATTACAGCTGTGAGTCTTTCTGGGTAAGTCTCTAAGAGTAATTACAGCTGTGTGTCTTTCTGGGTAAGTCTCTAAGAGTAATTACAGCTGTGAGTCTTTCTGGGTAAGTCTCTAAGAGTAATTACAGCTGTGAGTCTTTCTGGGTAAGTCTCTAAGAGTAATTACAGCTGTGAGTGTTTCTGGGTAAGTCTCTAAGAGTAATTACAGCTGTGAGTCTTTCTGGGTAAGTCTCTAAGAGTAATTACAGCTGTGAGTCTTTCTGGGTAAGTCTCTAAGAGTAATTACAGCTGTGTGTCTTTCTGGGTAAGTCTCTAAGAGTAATTACAGCTGTGAGTGTTTCTGGGTAAGTCTCTAAGAGTAATTACAGCTGTGAGTGTTTCTGGGTAAGTCTCTAAGAGTAATTACAGCTGTGAGTCTTTCTGGGTAAGTCTCTAAGAGTAATTACAGCTGTGAGTCTTTCTGGGTAAGTCTCTAAGAGTAATTACAGCTGTGTGTCTTTCTGGGTAAGTCTCTAAGAGTAATTACAGCTGTGAGTGTTTCTGGGTAAGTCTCTAAGAGTAATTACAGCTGTGAGTGTTTCTGGGTAAGTCTCTAAGAGTAATTACAGCTGTGAGTCTTTCTGGGTAAGTCTCTAAGAGTAATTACAGCTGTGAGTCTTTCTGGGTAAGTCTCTAAGAGTAATTACAGCTGTGAGTCTTTCTGGGTAAGTCTCTAAGAGTAATTACAGCTGTGAGTCTTTCTGGGTAAGTCTCTAAGAGTAATTACAGCTGTGAGTCTTTCTGGGTAAGTCTCTAAGAGTAATTACAGCTGTGAGTCTTTCTGGGTAAGTCTCTAAGAGTAATTACAGCTGTGAGTCTTTCTGGGTAAGTCTCTAAGAGTAATTACAGCTGTGAGTCTTTCTGGGTAAGTCTCTAAGAGTAATTACAGCTGTGAGTCTTTCTGGGTAAGTCTCTAAGAGTAATTACAGCTGTGAGTCTTTCTGGGTAAGTCTCTAAGAGTAATTACAGCTGTGTGTCTTTCTGGGTAAGTCTCTAAGAGTAATTACAGCTGTGAGTCTTTCTGGGTAAGTCTCTAAGAGTAATTACAGCTGTGAGTCTTTCTGGGTAAGTCTCTAAGAGTAATTACAGCTGTGAGTCTTTCTGGGTAAGTCTCTAAGAGTAATTACAGCTGTGAGTGTTTCTGGGTAAGTCTCTAAGAGTAATTACAGCTGTGAGTCTTTCTGGGTAAGTCTCTAAGAGTAATTACAGCTGTGAGTCTTTCTGGGTAAGTCTCTAAGAGTAATTACAGCTGTGAGTCTTTCTGGGTAAGTCTCTAAGAGTAATTACAGCTGTGAGTCTTTCTGGGTAAGTCTCTAAGAGTAATTACAGCTGTGAGTGTTTCTGGGTAAGTCTCTAAGAGTAATTACAGCTGTGAGTCTTTCTGGGTAAGTCTCTAAGAGTAATTACAGCTGTGAGTCTTTCTGGGTAAGTCTCTAAGAGTAATTACAGCTGTGAGTCTTTCTGGGTAAGTCTCTAAGAGTAATTACAGCTGTGAGTCTTTCTGGGTAAGTCTCTAAGAGTAATTACAGCTGTGAGTCTTTCTGGGTAAGTCTCTAAGAGTAATTACAGCTGTGAGTCTTTCTGGGTAAGTCTCTAAGAGTAATTACAGCTGTGAGTCTTTCTGGGTAAGTCTCTAAGAGTAATTACAGCTGTGAGTGTTTCTGGGTAAGTCTCTAAGAGTAATTACAGCTGTGAGTCTTTCTGGGTAAGTCTCTAAGTGTAATTACAGCTGTGAGTGTTTCTGGGTAAGTCTCTAAGAGTAATTACAGCTGTGTGTCTTTCTGGGTAAGTCTCTAAGAGTAATTACAGCTGTGAGTCTTTCTGGGTAAGTCTCTAAGAGTAATTACAGCTGTGAGTCTTTCTGGGTAAGTCTCTAAGAGTAATTACAGCTGTGAGTCTTTCTGGGTAAGTCTCTAAGAGTAATTACAGCTGTGAGTGTTTCTGGGTAAGTCTCTAAGAGTAATTACAGCTGTGAGTCTTTCTGGGTAAGTCTCTAAGTGTAATTACAGCTGTGAGTGTTTCTGGGTAAGTCTCTAAGAGTAATTACAGCTGTGAGTGTTTCTGGGTAAGTCTCTAAGAGTAATTACAGCTGTGAGTCTTTCTGGGTAAGTCTCTAAGTGTAATTACAGCTGTGAGTGTTTCTGGGTAAGTCTCTAAGAGCAATTACAGCTGTGAGTGTTTCTGGGTAAGTCTCTAAGAGTAATTACAGCTGTGAGTCTTTCTGGGTAAGTCTCTAAGAGTAATTACAGCTGTGAGTCTTTCTGGGTAAGTCTCTAAGAGTAATTACAGCTGTGAGTCTTTCTGGGTAAGTCTCTAAGAGTAATTACAGCTGTGAGTGTTTCTGGGTAAGTCTCTAAGAGTAATTACAGCTGTGAGTCTTTCTGGGTAAGTCTCTAAGAGTAATTACAGCTGTGAGTCTTTCTGGGTAAGTCTCTAAGAGTAATTACAGCTGTGAGTCTTTCTGGGTAAGTCTCTAAGAGTAATTACAGCTGTGAGTCTTTCTGGGTAAGTCTCTAAGAGTAATTACAGCTGTGAGTCTTTCTGGGTAAGTCTCTAAGAGTAATTACAGCTGTGAGTCTTTCTGGGTAAGTCTCTAAGAGTAATTACAGCTGTGAGTCTTTCTGGGTAAGTCTCTAAGAGTAATTACAGCTGTGAGTCTTTCTGGATAAGTCTCTAAGAGTAATTACAGCTGTGAGTCTTTCTGGGTAAGTCTCTAAGAGTAATTACAGCTGTGAGTCTTTCTGGGTAAGTCTCTAAGAGTAATTACAGCTGTGAGTCTTTCTGGGTAAGTCTCTAAGAGTAATTACAGCTGTGAGTGTTTCTGGGTAAGTCTCTAAGAGTAATTACAGCTGTGAGTCTTTCTGGGTAAGTCTCTAAGAGTAATTACAGCTGTGAGTCTTTCTGGGTAAGTCTCTAAGAGTAATTACAGCTGTGAGTCTTTCTGGGTAAGTCTCTAAGAGTAATTACAGCTGTGAGTCTTTCTGGGTAAGTCTCTAAGAGTAATTACAGCTGTGAGTCTTTCTGGGTAAGTCTCTAAGAGTAATTACAGCTGTGAGTCTTTCTGGGTAAGTCTCTAAGAGTAATTACAGCTGTGAGTGTTTCTGGGTAAGTCTCTAAGAGTAATTACAGCTGTGAGTCTTTCTGGGTAAGTCTCTAAGAGTAATTACAGCTGTGTGTCTTTCTGGGTAAGTCTCTAAGAGTAATTACAGCTGTGAGTCTTTCTGGGTAAGTCTCTAAGAGTAATTACAGCTGTGAGTCTTTCTGGGTAAGTCTCTAAGAGTAATTACAGCTGTGAGTGTTTCTGGGTAAGTCTCTAAGAGTAATTACAGCTGTGAGTCTTTCTGGGTAAGTCTCTAAGTGTAATTACAGCTGTGAGTCTTTCTGGGTAAGTCTCTAAGAGTAATTACAGCTGTGAGTCTTTCTGGATAAGTCTCTAAGAGTAATTACAGCTGTGAGTCTTTCTGGGTAAGTCTCTAAGAGTAATTACAGCTGTGAGTCTTTCTGGGTAAGTCTCTAAGAGTAATTACAGCTGTGAGTGTTTCTGGGTAAGTCTCTAAGAGTAATTACAGCTGTGAGTGTTTCTGGGTGAGTCTCTAAGAGCTTTCCACACCTGGATTGTTCAACATTTGCACATTATTCTTTTTTAAATTCTTCAAGTTCTGTGAAGTTGGTAGTTGATCCTTGCTAGACAGCCATTTCCAAGTAATGCCATAGATTTTCAAGCCAATTCAAGTCTAAACTGTAACTAGACCACTCAGGAACATTCAATGTCATTTTGATAGGCAACGGCAGTGTATATTTGGCCTGTAGGTTTTCCACTAGAATTTTGCCTGTGCTTAGCTCTATTCTGTTTATTTTTATCCTAAAAAAACTCCCTAGTCCTTGCCGATGACAAGCATACCCATTACATGATGCAGCCACCACCATGCTTGAAAATATGAAGTGATACTCAGTGATGTGTTATGTTGGTAACTACAATGTTGTTGATCCATCCTCAGTTTTCTCCTATCACAGCCATTAAACTCTGTAACTGTTTTAAAGTCACGATTGGCCTCATGGTGAAATCCCTGAGCGGTTTCTTCCTCTCTGGCAACAGAGTTAGGATGGACGCCTGTATCTTTGTAGTGACTGGGTGTATAGATGCACCCTCCAAAGTGTAATTCATGACGTCACCATGCTCAAAGGGATATTCAATGCTTGCTTTTTTGCCATAACAAACGGGTTGAATACTTATTGACTCAAGACATTTGAGCTTTCATTTGTAAAAAGAAACCTACATTTAATCCATTTTATATTCAGGCTGTAACATAACAAAATGTGGAAAAAGTCAAAGGGTTTGAATACTTTCTGAAGGCCCTGTATATTTTATCCCAAATGGGATCCAAATCAGGGGACATGTGCCCTCGGTTAATGGGCTTTAATGGAGCATGATGCCTATGCATTCGTGGACAGGATATAGATCAATTTTCAAAGAGTTTTTTATTTTATTTTTTATTTATTTTTATTTAACTCGGCAAGTCAGTTAAGAACAAATTCTTATTTTCAATGACGGCCTAGGAACAGTCAGTTTGCCAGACTGCCTGGTCAGGGGCAGAACGACAGATTTGTACCTTGTCAGCTCGGGGATTTGAACTTGCAGCCTTCCGGTTACTAGCCCAACGCTCTAAACACTAGGCTACCCTGCCGCCCCAGATCATGGGGCTTACTGATTACCACAGGCTGACTGTAGACAGAGGCTGCAGCTGAACCAGCCAACCAAGAGTCTCTCTCTCAACAGACACCTCCAGGGCCAGGGTCCTCATTTATAATGTTATGTAAATTTCACACTCAATTTCTGCATATGCCATTTCTGAAAAGTCTGTGCACTTACAATAATATTGAGATGTATAAACGTGGCACAAGCCATACATTGCATGTTTCCCGTTATATATCAGGCCTGTCATAAAACTGTGTGCGCCTGAACGAGCATTAAAACTCTGCCTGGAAGACGCCTCCATTCACCTTTTATAGTGACAATAACGTCCCGTATTTCCTGTATAATGTGGAACTATTGCCATTTGGCCACTGCATGCAAATGACAAATTGTTGTTCAATATTTAGTTTATCAACAGATTATTGGGTTTATACTGTATGTCCAGCCTTGGTATAGGCTCTGAGATTAAATAGGTAATGATGTCGCGCTCCTATTGCACGTCAATACTGTAGCCTGCCCATACTGTCAACGATTATTTATGTATGCAGGGCTTACAAATGAGGCCCCAGGAACCAATGGTCTGAAGTGTGATTGTAACACAGGTTACGCAGTGGTTACCAAGTTACATAAGGACATTAGTAAATACATACCCAATGCATTGGAGGTAGGGGAGAGCAAGCTGCCCTGTGTGCCAGACCTGGGTTCAAATAGTATGTGTTCTTTGAGTGTTTGATTGAGTCTGTCTGGAGTGCCAGAGGTGTGGGGTTCACAGTTCTGGGACTATTTCATTGGTTCCATTACGCCAGGCAAGCTCAATCAAGCCCAGGTAAAGTATTTTAAATAATTTCAAATAGTATTTAAACCAGGTCAGCCTGCCTGTGTGGTTTCAAAAGCCATCTCATCTCTTCCTGGTTTGAGACAGGTTATTATTACAGTAGTCTGTGATGAGCATAGTTTTATTGCAACAGCACAAGCGTGGCACACTCATTAACATCATAATCAATTAAGTCAACAGCATGTGCCGTCCTCGGAGCTGAGGGGGGCAGAATTACCTGCATTGTCTGGAAAGACAATCACTTTTAGTTATGCTACAGTCTACACTTAAGCATTTGTAGACAGTCATAATAGTCTTCATATTGTTATACTCAGTAGTGTAAAGTACTCAAGTAAAACTACTTTAAAGTACTACTTAAGTAGTTCTTTAAGGTATCTGTACTTGACTATTTATATTTTTGACTACTTTTACTTAACTACATTCCTAAAGAAAATAATGTACTTTTTACTCCATGAAACCCAAAAGTACTCATTGCATTTTGAATGCTTAGCAGGACAGAACAATTCCCACACTCATCAAAAGAACATCCCTGGTCATCCCTACTGCCCCTGATCTGGCAGACTCACTAAACAGAGAACATCCCTGGTCATCCCTACTGCCCCTGATCTGGCAGACTCACTAAACACACATGCTTTGTTTGTAAATGATGTCTGTCTTGGAGTGTGACCCTGGTTATCCAGAAGAAAAAAAAAATGATGCCTGTTTAATAATATAAGGAATTTGAAATAAAAGTATAAGTTAAGTATATTTGAGCAATTACATTTACTCTTCCTACGCAAGTATATTTATAACCAAATACTTTTAGACTTTAACTCAAGTAATATTTCATTGGGTGACTTTCACTTGAGTCATTTTCTATTAAAGAATCTTTACTTTTACTCAAGTATGACTATTGGATACTTTTCCCACCTCTAGTCATTGCTAATATAATAAGCTAATATTATCAAACGTGTTAAAGCTGAGCTTGGACAAAAAGGGTGCTAAACAGAGGGACTTGGAAATCCAAAACAATTTACCCCAAGTAACCTCAACTTAGAAAAACAAGAACTGCAATGTTCTTTGAGGTTCATTAGGGACAAAAGAAAGTAAGATTAGAAACAATGAAAATCTGAGGGGGGAGGGGAACAGAGAGTAAATGTACATTTATATTTCGTAACTGTGTGCTGTTATATTTTGTGAGGCCTTTCAAAAATGTTTGTTCCCTAGAGAAAGAGACTGAGACAGAGACAGAGAGAGCGAGAGGCCACATTGATTCTGAGAGGCACCACATTGATTCTGTTATTTTCTTCCATCCATGCAGGTGGGATGTCATAGTCCGAGTTCCTTGGATATCTGAGAGACATTGAGGAACCAGTGCCACCATGGACTCCTGGGTGTTCCCCTCCTCGCTCCCCAACCTAACCGAAGAACCCCTGATGTACGACAGCTTTATTCTGGGCAACGAGTCAACGGAACCCAATGGTACCTATACGGGCGACAACACGTTCAACCAGACCAGCACCATGGTCATCACCTTCCTCTACTTCCTGGTGTGTGGTATCGGTCTCTGTGGCAACGCCCTTGTGATCTACGTCATCCTGCGCTACGCCAAGATGAAGACGGTCACTAATATTTACATCATGAATTTGGCAGTCGCAGATGTTCTGTTCATGTTGGGGTTACCGTTCATCGCCATTCAGCTGGCGCTGGTCCACTGGCCGTTCGGTGCGGTGCTGTGTCGCGTGGTCATGACCGTGGACTCACTCAACCAGTTCACCTCCATCTTCTGCCTTATGGTCATGAGCATCGACCGCTACCTGGCCGTTGTGCACCCCATCCGGTCCACCAAGTGGCGCAAGCCACGTATGGCCAAGACCATCAACCTGGCGGTGTGGGGGGTGTCACTCCTGGTCAACCTGCCTATCATAATCTACAGCGGTTTAATCACCAAGCACAACAGTTGCTTCTGTACCATCGTGTGGCCGGAGCCTGAGGAGGCCTACTACACCGCCTTCATGTTCTACACCTTCGTCCTGGGTTTCTTCCTCCCGCTCATGGTCATCTGCCTGTGTTACCTTCTCATCATCATCAAGGTCAGTCTCATGGTCATCTGCCTGTGTTACCTTCTCATCATCATCAAGGTCAGTCTCATGGTCATCTGCCTGTGTTACCTTCTCATCATCATCAAGGTCAGTCTCATGGTCATCTGCCTGTGTTACCTTCTCATCATCATCAAGGTCAGTCTCATGGTCATCTGCCTGTGTTACCATCATCATCAAGGTCAGTCTCATGGTCACCTGCCTGTGTTACCTTCTCATCATCATCAAGGTCAGTCTCATGGTCATCTGCCTGTGTTACCTTCTCATCATCATCAAGGTCAGTCTCATGGTCATCTGCCTGTGTTACTTTCTCATCATCATCAAGGTCAGTCTCATGGTCATCTGCCTGTTACCTTCATCATCATCATCAAGGTCAGTCTCATGGTCACCTGCCTGTGTTACCTTCTCATCATCATCAAGGTCAGTCTCATGGTCATCTGCCTGTGTTACCTTCTCATCATCATCAAGGTCAGTCTCATGGTCATCTGCCTGTGTTACCTTATCATCATCATCAAGGTCAGTCTCATGGTCACCTGCCTGTGTTACCTTCTCATCATCATCAAGGTCAGTCTCATGGTCATCTGCCTGTGTTACCTTCTCATCATCATCAAGGTCAGTCTCATGGTCACCTGCCTGTGTTACCTTCATCATCATCATCAAGGTCAGTCTCATGGTCACCTGCCTGTGTTACCTCACCATCATCATTAAGGTCGTACTTGTTTTACATCGTTCTGCCACCACTACGGTGTCCATATTAGGACATAATCAGTGTCACCTCCTGAGACCAAGGCGGACCTACATAGATGAGACTGACTACTGCCATGACTACTGCCGTCTTTCTCTACTTCTATTTTCATTTCATCCTGACTAAATTGTTGTGACCTATCGTATGTTGTAATGGTAGCGCAGTATGTCTACTTTAATCTATCTTCTTCTTCTTTTGTTTTTGCCTGTGTGGTGAAGTGCCTTGAAATGTAGCCATATTTACCTAGATTTTAAAGTGGGCTATACAGATAAAATCTATAATTATTACTACTATTAAAGTGAAGTCCTCAGGGATCTGTGTCAGGTCTTCTAATATTAATGTTTTTTTTTTAAAGATGGCTATACAAATCAAATCTATCATTTTTTAGGTGAAGTCGTCAGGGATCCGTGTCGGGTCCACTAAGAGGAAGCGCTCGGAGAGGAAGGTGACCCGTATGGTGTCCATCGTGGTTGCCGTGTTCGTCTTCTGCTGGCTGCCCTTCTATGTCTTCAATGTGACGTCGGTGACAGGAACCATCTCCACCACGCCCTTCCTGAGAAGCACCTTTGCCTTCGTGGTGGTCCTGGGTTACGCTAACTCGTGTGCCAACCCCATCCTTTACGCGTTCCTGTCGGAGAACTTCAAGAAGAGCTTCCAGAACGTTCTGTGTCGGAAGAAGGTGGGCGGGCTGGATGTGATTGAGCGCAGCGACAGCAAGCAGGACAAGTCGCGCATGATGAATGACCCCACGGAGACTCAAAGCACGCTGCTCAATGGAGACCTGCAGACCAGCATTTGATGCTTGTTAATTCTAATGCATCCCTTATGTGTGATCTATACAGACATCTTTGATTTCACATCAACTCTCCCTCAACCTCACAAGCTCATCACACACAAACAAATAAACTAACAAAACGCGCACACACACACACACACAGAGAGAGAAACAAACACACAGGTGTTTCTGCAGGTGGAATCGGTCATCCTGACCTGTTATCATGCCCTATGAACAGCTCACATAGGGAGAGTGATTGTAGTTGATCTCATGGTGTGATATTTTGTAAGCATTTTCTTCTCCCTGTGGACGAGATGAAAAAAATGCCAAAGGAACTAAGCCCTCATGGTGTCTGCTCCTCAACGGCTGTTATCATGTTCTTTATGTCTCATATCTCTGTTTACCAACTCTCTCTTTACTTTCTCAAAAGACATACAATGACATGACATTGGGTTTTCCTGGTCGTAAAAACCCATACATTGTGATATCTTCATAAAGGAGAGAATACAAACTGTAGTTGTGACTGCTCTCCGGTGTTTGGGTGGAAAGCTGAAGATGTGTACTGAGTGTATTGACGCTGGTGGACAGTGACAGGATCATGTGAGGACCAGAACAGGGTTGTGTTCATTAGGCCCCAAACGGAAGAAAAGGGACTGAAACCGGGAAGTGCTACCTGAAATGGTCTAATAAGAAAGATGCGTTTTCCACTGCAGAGCACTTTGACATGTCCCAGACTGTTACCTACGGTTACTGATTGACAGCAGACGAGACTTAACCATGGAGAACAAGGATTCCCTGCACAGACGTTTACACTAGCAGGGTGAACCACCACCTCAATCGGTCTTTGTCACATTGTCCTGTAGCCAAGATAAATAGCAGACTAGGACGTAGGAAGTATGCCAAAGTGAGACTAGGACTATAGCAGACTCACTGTGTGCATATTGTCTGTTTACAAAGATTGTGTCCAAAATGGTGGGCAGAATGTGGAATTAGTAACATGCCTCTATTCTTAGATACTGTATTACTTAACACAACAGTGAGCAGCAGACCACATCACCTCTGGATCACTAATGACTTATCTAATGACTTACTACAGAGAGAGGAGGAACAGTAGAGATACTGGGACTACTTTGAAATGACATAAAAACACATGATATCCCTCATGGTTAATTTGCTGGCACAAGTACTGCTGAGACTTATACTGTCCAAATATGGACTCCGTAAAGTCGGTTTAACATTATGGTTGACCTTAGTGGGTTTTTTTAACCTCAGAAAGACATATTTGCTGTGGACAAATATTCATCAGTGAGTCATGGACCTACAGCGCACAGCTGAACAGAGTTACAGAGTTGGAATCACATGACCTAATGATGACTGTATGAAGTGCCCTGATAACTATGAATGCACCCTTACTATGTAATTGAACAGTTTCTCTCTCTCTGTGTGTGTGAGAGAGTGAGTGTACACGTGTGTGTGTGTGTGTGTGTGTACTGTACACAGTGTTTTATTTGATACAGCATTTAGTCCAAGGCCATGATTAGTAGAAGTGTAGAATGAGTAGATATTGTACCCAATATGGGTACCAGGTGACCTCACCAGGAAAAACTCAGGGCCCAAATTATAATTCTAGCCCAGTGTTTCTTGGTCAGATCACATGACCAGTAAGGGTGCAGAGTCCTACTACAGAGATGAATGCTGACATTTTGTTATGTTGACGGTATTAGCATGGCATCGACCAAGGCTAATCACTAACCAAACTGCTGCTAGACTGTATAGACTCCAATGTGTGCTGTAATTGTCAAGTCAACATTGTCATGTCGTGGTTGAGAATAATATAATTCATTTTTCGTCCAAGCTGAATAGAACTGTTTGATAGTTTAGATAGCGAAGACAATGCATTTTTCAATCCTATTGTCCAGTCCTATTTGAAACCATCCCTCGTCACGTTTCACCTCATTCATAAATTGTTGCTATTGCTGTTATGTTGCAGTTACAGAATAATGTCCAGGAAAGACCAGTCTTTGCTTCAGCAGGTATTGAATACTGTAGTGGTCTTCTTTGCTGTAAATTAAGCAGCGCTAATCTGTTTCTCCATCAAGCATCATTTCTTCAAAGCCCAAAGAACAAATCCAGTCTGATCAGTTACAATTCAAAATGGCAGTCGTCAGAAACACTGCAGGTCACCGATCTACAAACACCGATAAATCTCTACCGCATCGTGGATTCATTATTTGAAATAGTTACCTTTAGTTTGGCAGCTGTTTGACCTGCATCTGACCCACATTTTATAGCTGGTCTTCAGGCTTGCCAAGTCATGTTGTGTTTGAGATGCTGAGCTCATCACAGGCTACCCAGGCCTAGGGCAGGACAATCACCCACATACCCCTACTATTTCTGAGAGGTCAAGTCTACTCATCCCAGGCCACCCATGCAGGCCCAGGGCAGGACAATCACCAACCTATCCCACACTGCCTGACAGGTCAGCTCTGGCACACTGGCATATGGAGCATTACCACTGGGCACACACTAGTTCAATCAACATTGTTTCCATGTCATTTCAACGTGGAATAGACGTTGAATTGACCTCCGTTCCCAGTGTGCCCTCGCTTTGGGAGGTCAGAGGTCACGCTGAGGCCTCCAGTCTGAGCGATGTGAATTTGAGAAGGGCTAGAAAACATTGTACCCCTACGGGGTTGCAACAGTGTTCATTATACTCCCCATCATCATCACTCCCTAAATCTCACAGGTATAACCTGTGGATGGATCTATGCCTATATGGTAGTGTGTACTATACTGTAGATCTAGCTAGAACAGTCAGTACAAAGCCTTCTCCTCTTACATAAAGGTTAACCTGACCCAAAGTGCCATTGTCTCCAGGTGCCATTGACGCCATTCCGTTTGTTCCGTTCCAACCATGATTATGAGCCGTTCTCCTCTCAGCAGCCTCCTATGATACAATAGTTTATATTGGATGTGTCTTTACATTTTGAATACCATCACATTTGATTTGCAATTGACAGAGCAGTGGTTCCCAATACTGTTACGTGTGAAGGAGAGCTCAGGCTCCATAATCTGGCTTCAACCTCCATTATGAGTGGCCGGCTGTATCTTTGCTTCGTGAAAAACCTTTTCAGAGCTTTTTTGACTAATAAAACATCTGACCATGGCCTTTTTTTTTTCTTTTACATTTCTCATGCTTATTAGACTTCATTTGAGATTATAATATTACATGCTGTTGTTCGTTTACAACCTGCAGTGGGTAATATGTTAGGATAGCAGCACATTTTCATCCAACCATGGCACCCTGGCTTGGCTACATTGTCTGTAGACCTTACAGAATGGGGACCACGACTACACATCCTATAAGTGATGTAAATTGATATGTTATTAGCTATACAAAGTTTCAGGCTGTTGTAGAACCGTCGCAAATAGCTAGCCAACATGGTTATTGTGATATAAAAGGGCAACTCTATAGCCTCCATTCACCATGTGTCCATTACTCCTATTATTCTCAGTAGATAGAAGTTGCTGGCTGCTATGGATGATGATGGTTGATTATCTTACGGTGACCACACTAGGACATGCCCCTGTCCACACTAGGACATGCCCCTGTCCACACTAGGACATGCCCCTGTCCACACTAGGACATGCCCCTGTCCACACTAGGACATGCTCCTGTCCACACTAGGACATGACCCTGTCCACACTAGGACATGCCCCTGTCCACACTAGGACATGCTCCTGTCCACACTAGGACATGCCCCTGTCCACACTAGGACATGCCCCTGTCCACACTAGGACATGCTCCTGTCCACACTAGGACATGACCCTGTCCACACTAGGACATGCCCCTGTCCACACTAGGACATGCCCCTGTCCACACTAGGACATGCCCCTGTCCACACTAGGACATGCCCCTGTCCACACTAGGACATGCCCCTGTCCACACTAGGACATGCCCCTGTCCACACTAGGACATGCTCCTATCCACTCCACTCTTCTCAACTAGAGTCTGTTGTTGAATGGTTTAATTTGTTTGCCTCTGTACAAGGAATTAGTATTGCTCAGGGGCATTCTCTCTCTCCGAGTCCATTCTGCCATTATGTAATGTTTTTGTACAAAATATTTAGCATTGTTAATATTATTGCTGTTGCTTAGAAATATTGTTCCTTTGTTTGCTCATAAAAGTATTGCAGTTGCATGTGTGCGTGTGCTTCTTCATGAAAAGCTCGAGAGTTTATCTCCTTACCACATTGTCCATCACAATGATGTACACAGTAAACCTAAATCCTGACTTTAATAAATGTAAGAGATTCGAGAATTGATTAATAATCCCAAAATACAATAACAGAATACATTTAGTTACGTCACGTCCCTATCAGGGCCCAGGAGCATTCAGTGAAACACTCCCCCTCTGTGGTGAAAATACACTACTACATGAAACAGTGACTAGATTCTCCATGGTGTCTTTTCCTACTCAAGCCTGTGATTTCTGAATCGACAGTGGAGGCTGCTGAGGTGAGGACGGCTCATAATAAATGGCCGGAACGGAGCAAATGGAATGGCATCATACACATTGAAACCATGTGTTTGATGTGACACCATTCCACTGATTCTGCCCCAGTCATTACCACGAGCCGGTCCTCCCCCCAGCAGACATAACCAGATAATTCCATACCTTACCAAGGCCTGTACTCCTGTCTTCCATAATCTAATAATGATAGGGAAACAGTAACTACTGGAAAGTCTAGGGGCGGTTTCCTTCACACACTTGTCTTGGACTAAAAAAACAACTCAATGGACAATGTACACAAAAGTAATCCATCAAGTGACTTTAGTTCCACACCAGTCCATCCAGTATCCATGCTGGAGCACAGCAAGCAACCATCTCTCTCATCCCCACATGGCATCCTGAAGTCCTGAACCAAAGATTGTAGGTTAGCAACAGCCTTCCTCCAAACTAGAATTGCCCCAGTAGCACTGACAGTATAGCTAGCTACAGCAGTAGAAGTGCAGTCAAATCTCTACTCTTGCAATATGCAGTCTATAGACATACATTAAAAGGATTCCCGGGCAAGGTGAATGGTGTCCCATTTATTACTATAGAACTATTGTAGTCATGTTGTACTATACCTGTGAGACCACATAGAGCAGCTTCAGCCAATCACCACCCAAACAGTGAAAACCTCACCTAAATACAGTCGTGGCCAAAAGTTTGAGAATGACACAAATATTAATTTTCACAAAGTCTGCTGCCTCAGCTTGTATGATGGCAATTTTGCATATCCTGCAGAATGTTATGAAGAGTGATCAGATGAATTGCAAAGTCCCTCTTTGCCATGCAAATTAACTGAATCCCCAAAAAACATTTCCAATGCATTTCAGTCCTGCCACAAAAGGACCAGCTGACATCATGTCAGTGATTCTCTCATTAACACAGGTGTGAGAATTGACGAGGACAAGGCTGGAGATCACTCTGCTGATTGAGTTCGAATAACAGAATGGAAGCTTCAAAAGGAGGGTGGTGCTTGGAATCATTGTTCTTCCTGTCAACCATGGTTTCCTGCAAGGAAACACGTGCCGTCGTCATTTCTTTGCACAAAAAGGAATTCACAGGCGATATTGCCGATATTGCTGCCAGTAAGATTGCACCTAAATCAACCATTTATCGGATCATCAAGAACTTCAAGGAGAGCGATTTAATTGTTGTGAAGGCGGCTTCAGGGCGCCCAAGGAAGTCCAGCAAATGTCAGGACCATCTCCTAAAGTTGATTCAGCTGTGGGATAGGGGCACCACCAGTACAGAGCTTGCTCAGGAGTGGCAGCAGGCAGGTGTGAGTGCATCTGCATGCACAGTGAGGAGAAGACTTTTGGAGGATGGCCTGGTGTCAAGAAGGGCAGCAAAGAAGCCACTTCTCTCCAGGAAAAACATCAGGGACAGACTGATATTCTGCAAAAGGTACAGGGATTGGACTGCTGAGGACTGGGCTAAAGTCATTTTCTCTGATGAATCCCCTTCACGATTGTTTGGGGCATCTGGAAAAAAGCTTGTCCGGAGAAGACAAGGTGAGCGCTACCATCAGTCCTGTGTCATGCCAACAGTAAAGCATGCTGAGACCATTCATGTGTGGGGTTGCTTCTCAGCCAAGGGAGTGGGCTCACTCACAATTTTGCCTAAGAACACAGCCATGAATAAAGAATGGTACCAACACATCCTCCGAGAGCAACTTCTCCCAACCATCCAGGAACAGTTTGGTGACGAACAATACCTTTTCCAGCATGATGGAGCACCTTGCCATAAGGCAAAAGTGATAACTAAGTGGCTCGGGGAACAAAACATCGATATTTTGGGTGCATGGCCACAAAACTCCCCAGAACTTAATCCCATTGAGAACTTGTGGTCAATCCTCAAGAGGCGGGTGGACAAACAAAAACCCACACATTCTGACAAACTCCAAGCATTGATTATGCAAGAATGGGCTGCCATCAGTCAGGATGTGGCCCAGAAGTTAATTGACAGCATGCCAGGAAGGATTGCAGAGGTCTTGAAAAATAATTACAACTTCATGTAATTGTCAATAAATGCCTTTGGCACTTATGAAATGTAACATCAGACAAACAAAAGACACTGAGGCAGCAGACTTTGTGAAAATTAATATTTGTGTTATTCTCAAAACCTTGGGCTACGACTGTAGACCCAAACAGTGGGCGTGGTCAATTATTAGGCTGCAGGACCTGAGAATGAGGTAAGGCATAATATGCCATCTAAACTGACATTTCCTAAAACCACCATGAGGTTATGGACTCCACTAGGATCTATTGGAACGAGTCTAACTACTAAGGAGGGCTTCAGGGAAACAGAATGACACAGCAAGAGAAACAAGTTAGTAAGCATCATGCATTAAAAGAGCTTGAACGGGATCTTAAGCACAAACACATTCGTAACGTAACATACGAAATGGATGACAGACACAGCTGTGCTCACGGAGGATCTCTAACCACAAGGCTCCCTGCTGCCCCAAACTACACTATAGAGGGCTTCAGGGAAACTAGTATCCACATCTGTGGCAGGCAGTTCTCCATCTTCTGTCTCTGTGTTGGTGGTTTACCTACAGGGATGTATTCAGTGACGGGAAACACTGAGCTTTAAAGATAGAATAGGAAATGATGTCAGCTATTCATTCTATCGGACATTCATTTCTACTAAATGCATTTCTATCCAAATGTTGTCATTCAACACCACGAAACTGCACACTACTCTAGAGAAAAGATGGAATAGATTTGAAACGGAAGAAATCAGGCAATGGAGACAGAGTATGTTCTAATTAAAGAGAAAAAAAGGACCGCATGAGTTTTGTTGAGTTTAAAATCACTGAAACGGACAATGTCTCTCCTCTCACCTTCTTACACGTTAGGGCTGCGTTCCTGAATGACCTCTGGGTGGCGCTCTTCTCATCGGAAGCCTTGGTGGTGCGACCATTTAAACGTGTGATTTCTCTGTTCTGGCTCAGGGTTCAGTAATGGACTATCTGTACCAGACCAGAGGATAGATATGTTTGATTTATTTGTATTGTTTGTTTGTTTCCCGAGCAGCTGGACCAGACCCAAAGTGTTGCGGTATCAATGTGGTATACATTTTCCCACATTTCTTTTTTAAAACTTTACATACACAGTGATATTCAAACATAAAATACCCAACAACACATTTGCGTTCTTTCTTTTTAGACTCAGAATTCAGACAGCATACTGATAGGATAGAGCACTGTGTTACTGCACTGCAGAGGCAACCTACCACAAGACACATTGGGTCGTGCACATCAGGGCACGCAATGGATAACGTTTTAAAACGTTTTGCCACGGAACATTTAAATTAGCGTTTCTCATTGGACAAGCCCAAGCAGTCCCTCCCCGTTTGTGAGTTCTCTATTTGGTGCCTAATGAACACAACCTTGGTCTAAACAAGCCACATGTGGTTGTTGTTGTGGATATTAAGAGAACACTGATGGATTCAAAAGCTGGAGAGTGTGCAGCAAACAGACAGCGCCACCGTGTACGTGCAATCCTTCATCATCGCCATTTACCCCCCCCAAACAACAGTACACAAATCAGTCAACGGAGTCTTGTAACAGAAGAGGTGTAGGCGTCGAGGTATTATTGCCCAAGGCGTCATTAAGACAGAGACGGACATGTGTCCAAAATGGCACACTATTCCCTATGTAGTGCATAACTATTGGACATAATTAAAAAGTAGTGCACTATATAGGGAATAGTGAGCCATTTCAGTTTTGCCCTAGACCTGCACAGCTGTGTTGCAGTAGGCTTACGTTAGCACATCGCTTAAGTTTAGACTCTAGAGGGATGTGTTTGAAATGGCCCACTATTCCCTAGAGAACTACATTTGTCTCTGCAGTATATGGGGAATAGCAAGCGATTTGCCCCAGGTATCCACCCTACTGTGTTGCAGAGGTCTTCTAAAAAGACCCACAGCAGTCTGATAGCCATGGCCTGGTCCCAGATCTGTTTGTGATGGCTTGCCAGCTACTATAAGAGTTTTAGCAAGACAGCACAAACAGATCTGGGACCAAGCTACAGAGAATTGCCTCTACTTCATAATGCCACAAGAAACCTATAGAAACCTATAGCTCAAAAATGTCAACAGCCAAAAGTGAGCCAATTTAAATCACCACCATCATTATATAGCCAACAACACTTTCCACGATAAAGAATACTACATCGAAATAACGTCTTCTGAAGGTTCCATGACAGCAAGGAAGGGACATTACTGCACCGCAACAAAACAGAACGATGAGATTAACGTGGACACTGGAAAGAAATGGTACACAAAGAATTTCAATGAACGAGTCGCTAAATAAAAAAATAGATATTCCCTTGCCCTCAACCAAAATGAAACAAGAAAATAATCAACAAAAAAATAGTTTGAACATGGGTACGTTCAGTTTGATCCAAGTCCATTTTTCATGTTTGGCTGTTTACCAGGAAACTAGCAAGGATGGCGTCTCGTGCTCTCAGTTCTCTCACTTTTCCTCTTTAAAAAAATAGATGTACTCGAGGATCATACAGCATATTCCAGAACTAAATTCAAATGATAAGAATCATAACTAGATCTTGTTTGCTATTTTATTTTAAATAATACCATACTTTGTTTTGCTGTTGAAGTATATATATTTTTTGCATTCGGTTGTGTATGCATATGAAGACGTTGGACAGTCTCCTCCCATCGTGACTGTATGGTAAATGCTTTTCAGTGGAAACGAGAGCACCATGAAACAATAATTCACAATTCAATACTGTAGTTTTGGGGGTTTGAGTCCCACTGTGCCCTCTTCCCTCCTACTTCCTCTCCACAGAACTGTCAATCACTCTCGACAAGGCTCCGCCCCAACGTCAGAAAAGGGGCGGAGTGAGGGAGAGAGAGGGAGGGCTCCTTCCCACCCACACCACTCCACTTTTCCTCATTCTCTTTCTCCATTCAGTTGTGTCAAGTAGATGCCGGGAGCTCAGTGCTGTTTTTGAACAAGTTTTGCATGATTTTTCACTATTAGTCATTGTTTATGTTAGACTGTCACCCCTGTCAGGGGGGGTAGTAGTAACTGGTATAGTCAGAGTTTCAGGTAGGTTTGTGTGTTCGTGTTTTATCGTCCTCTGTTCCACAGTCATTGGTTGGTTCTCCGCAGAGCCAGCGGTCTACAAGGTAAGGCTACTCATACTCCAGGAACTGCTTGTGATAGAACAGCAGATACCTGAGGGGAAAGGAAAAGAGCTATTAGACTTACATGTGATTAGTAGTAGACATAGTAGTAGTAGTAGCAGCAGTAGTAAAGGGAAATAGTTAGATTAAATGTGATTATTATTATTAGTAGTAGAGGGAAATAGCTATTAGACTTAAATGTGATTAGTAGTAGCAGCAGTAGTAGTAGTAGTAGTAGTATTAGTAGCAGGAGTAGTATTAGCATGTGATTAGCAGTACTAGTAGTATTAGTAGTAGCAGTAGTAAAGGGAAATAGTTAGATTAAACGTGATTATTAGCAGTAGTAGTACAGGGAAAGTGCTATTAGACTTAAATGTGATTAGTAGTAGCAGTAGTAGTAAGTAGTACTAGCAGCAGCAGTAGTAGTAATAGTATTAGTAGTAAAGGGAAATAGTTTGATTAAATGTGATTAGTAGTAGTAGTAGTAGCAGCTGTAGTAGTAGTAAGTAGTACTAGCAGCAGCAGTTTTAGTAATAGTAGCAGTAGTATTAGTAGAGGTATTAATAGCAGTATTAGTTAGTAGTAGCAACAGAAGCAGTAATAGAAGTAGCAGCAGTAGTAGTAGCAATAGCAGCAGCAGCAGTATTAGAAGCAGTAGTATCAGTATTAGTAGCAGTAGTATTAGTAATAGTATTAGTAGCATTAGCAGTAGTAGCATTGGCAGTATTAGTAGCAGTATTGGCAGCAGTATTAGTAGCAGTATTAGTAGCAGAAGAGGGAAAGCACTATTTGACTTAAATATGATTAGTAGTAATGGTACAGGAAAAGAGTTAACTTAAATGTGGTTAGTTTGTGTGGGGTTGTTCAGGGTTGTTAACACTAAGAATGTGTATGGATGGAATCGACCTCTAGAGTTGGGGTCAATTAAATCTAAATTGAAGGCAATCTAACATTGTGTTCAGTCGGGCACACAAAACATTTTGCAACAACAAATGGACATCTGTGTTCATATTGGACACATTCAGGTAGTAGCAGTAGTTGTACAGGTAGTTCTGAACATGATGCGGGTATTGAACTGCAACCACACAGAAATTCCACATCCAAATCAACTGAGAGTAACTTGACTGCAATGGATCCTCAGGGTTATGTTCAGTGGGGAGAAAACATTTGGAAATGGATTGAAACCTGGAGGTACTACCTGAACTTGTTCAATAACACAACCTTGTGTTTTCCTCTGAAAAAACGTTTTGCTACAGTGTACCCAACTGAACACTGTCAAAATATTTTAGTAGTGTTTTTCTATTGGTAGTCCCTCCCTGCTCCTTTCAGTCTGTTTTCTAAAGAAAATGACCGTGGACTCTGGTGTCTGATGACCCACCCTTCACTGTCCAACACGTCCTTGATGCTGGCCTTCGTGATGATGGCGTC
Source organism: Oncorhynchus mykiss (assembly GCF_057628025.1). NCBI lineage: Eukaryota > Metazoa > Chordata > Actinopteri > Salmoniformes > Salmonidae > Oncorhynchus > Oncorhynchus mykiss. The sequence continues at coordinate 69,094,390 of NC_143034.1, read as the reverse complement.
GTCACACTTGAACCACTGGTCCTTGTGTTGGCGGATGAAGCTGGTGTAGTGACCACTCTCCAGGGTGCCCTGGTGGTTCACCACCGCAAACAGAGAATACCTGCTCCACCACAACACACAGACAGTTAAACAGAGAATACCTGCTCCACCACAACACACAGACAGTTAAACAGAGAATACCTGCTCCACCACAACACACAGACAGTTAAACAGAGAATACCTGCTCCACCACAACACACAGACAGTTAAACAGAGAATACCTGCTCCACCACAACACACAGACAGTTAAACAGAGAATACCTGCTCCACCACAACACACAGACAGTTAAACAGAGAATACCTGCTCCACCACAACACACAGACAGTTAAACAGAGAATACCTGCTCCACCACAACACACAGTTAAACAGAGAATACCTGCTCCACCACAACACACAGTTAAACAGAGAATACCTGCTCCACCACAACACACAGACAGTTAAACAGAGAATACCTGCTCCACCACAACACACAGTTAAACTGAGAATACCTGCTCCACCACAACACACAGTTAAACAGAGAATACCTGCTCCACCACAACACACAGACAGTTAAACAGAGAATACCTGTTCCACCACAACACACAGACAGTTAAACAGAGAATACCTGCTCCACCACAACACACAGTTAAACAGAGAATACCTGCTCCACCACAACACACAGACAGTTAAACAGAGAATACCTGCTCCATCACAACACACAGACAGTTAAACAGAGAATACTTGCTCCATCACAACACACAGACAGTTAAACAGAGAATACCTGCTCCATCACAACACACAGACAGTTAAACAGAGAATACCTGCTCCACCACAACACACAGACAGTTAAACAGAGAATACTTGCTCCATCACAACACACAGTTAAACAGAGAATACCTGGTCCACCACAACACACACACAGGGACAGTGGAGAATTAAAACAGAGAATACCTGGTCCACCACAACACACACACAGAGACAGTTGAGAATTAAAACAGAGAATACCTGGTCCACCACAACACAACACACACACACAGGGACAGTGGAGAGTTAAACAGAGACTACCTGGTCCACCACAACACACACACACACACAGAGACAGTGGACAGTTAAACAGAGACTACCTGGTCTACCACAACACACACACTGAGACAGTGGACATTTAAAAAGAGACTACCTGGTCCACCACAACACACACAGAGACAGTGGACAGTTAAACAGAGAATACCTGGTCCACCACAACACACACACACACACAGCGACAGTGGACAGTTAAACAGAGACTACCTGGTCCACCACAACACACACACTGAGACAGTGGACAGTTAAACAGAGAATACCTGGTCCACCACAACACACACAGAGACAGTGGACAGTTAAACAGAGACTACCTGGTCCACCACAACACACACAGAGACAGTGGACAGTTAAACAGAGACTACCTGGTCCACCACAACACACACACAGACAGTGGACAGTTAAACAGAGACTACCTGGTCCACCACAACACACACAGAGACAGTGGACAGTTAAACAGAGACTACCTGGTCCACCACAACACACACAGAGAAAGTGGACAGTTAAACAGAGACTACCTGGTCCACCACAACACACAGAGACAGTGGACAGTTAAACAGAGACTACCTGGTCCACCACAACACACACAAAGACAGTGGACAGTTAAACAGAGACTACCTGGTCCACCACAACACACAGAGACAGTGGACAGTTAAACAGAGACTACCTGGTCCACCACAACACACACACAGACAGTGGACAGTTAAACAGAGACTACCTGGTCCACCACAACACACAGAGACAGTGGACAGTTAAACAGGCACTACCTGGTCCACCACAACACACAGAGACAGTGGACAGTTAAACAGAGAATACCTGGTCCACCACAACACACAGAGACAGTGGACAGTTAAACAGAGACTACCTGGTCCACCACAACACACACAGAGAGACAGTGGACAGTTAAACAGAGACTACCTGGTCCACCACAACACACACAGAGACAGTGGACAGTTAAACAGGCACTACCTGGTCCACCACAACACACACAGAGAGAGTGGACAGTTAAACAGAGACTACCTGGTCCACCACAACACACACAGAGACAGTGGACAGTTAAACAGAGACTACCTGGTCCACCACAACACACACAGAGACAGTGGACAGTTAAACAGAGACTACCTGGTCCACCACAACACACACAGAGACAGTGGACAGTTAAACAGAGACTACCTGGTCCACCACAACACACAGAGACAGTGGACAGTTAAACAGGCACTACCTGGTCCACCACAACACACACACTGACACAGTGGACATTTAAACAGAGACTACCTGGTCCACCACAACACACACAGAGACAGTGGACAGTTAAACAGGCACTACTTGGTCCACCACAACACACACACTGACACAGTGGACATTTAAACAGAGACTACCTGGTCCACCACAACACACACAGAGACAGTGGACAGTTAAACAGAGACTACCTGGTCCACCACAACACACAGACAGTGGACAGTGGACAGTTAAACAGAGACTACCTGGTCCACCACAACACACACAGAGACAGTGGACAGTTAAACAGAGACTACCTGATCCACCACAACACACACACACACACAGAGACAGTGGACAGTTAAACAGGCACTACCTGGTCCACCACAACACACACACAGACAGTGGACAGTTAAACAGAGACTACCTGGTCCACCACAACACACACACAGACAGTGGACAGTTAAACAGAGAATACCTGGTCCACCACAACACACAGAGACAGTGGACAGTTAAACAGGCACTACCTGGTCCACCACAACACACACAGAGAGACAGTGGACAGTTAAACAGAGACTACCTGGTCCACCACAACACACACAGAGAGACAGTGGACAGTTAAACAGAGACTACCTGGTCCACCACAACACACACACAGAGACAGTGGACAGTTAAACAGAGACTACCTGGTCCACCACAACACACACAGAGACAGTGGACAGTTAAACAGAGACTACCTGGTCCACCACAACACACACAGAGACAGTGGACAGTTAAACAGGCACTACCTGGTCCACCACAACACACACACAGACAGTGGACAGTTAAACAGAGACTACCTGGTCCACCACAACACACACAGAGACAGTGGACAGTTAAACAGAGACTACCTGGTCCACCACAACACACACACAGACAGTGGACAGTTAAACAGAGACTACCTGGTCCACCACAACACACAGAGACAGTGGACAGTTAAACAGAGACTACCTGGTCCACCACAACACACAGAGACAGTGGACAGTTAAACAGGCACTACCTGGTCCACCACAGCACACACACACAGACAGTGGACAGTTAAACAGAGACTACCTGGTCCACCACAACACACACAGAGACAGTGGACAGTTAAACAGAGACTACCTGGTCCACCACAACACACAGAGACAGTGGACAGTTAAACAGGCACTACCTGGTCCACCACAACACACACACAGACAGTGGACAGTTAAACAGAGACTACCTGGTCCACCACAACACACACAGAGACAGTGGACAGTTAAACAGAGACTACCTGGTCCACCACAACACACACACAGAGACAGTGGACAGTTAAACAGGCACTACCTGGTCCACCACAACACACACAGAGACAGTGGACAGTTAAACAGAGACTACCTGGTCCACCACAACACACACAGACAGTGGACAGTTAAACAGAGACTACCTGGTCCACCACAACACACACACTGAGACAGTGGACAGTTAAACAGAGACTACCTGGTCCACCACAACACACACAGACAGTGGACAGTTAAACAGAGACTACCTGGTCCACCACAACACACAGAGACAGTGGACAGTTAAACAGAGACTACCTGGTCCACCACAACACACACAGAGACAGTGGACAGTTAAACAGAGAATACCTGGTCCACCACAACACACACAGAGACAGTGGACAGTTAAACAGAGACTACCTGGTCCACCACAACACACACAGAGACAGTGGACAGTTAAACAGAGACTACCTGGTCCACCACAACACACACAGAGACAGTGGACAGTTAAACAGAGACTACCTGGTCCACCACAACACACACACTGACACAGTGGACATTTAAACAGAGACTACCTGGTCCACCACAACACACACACAGACAGTGGACAGTTAAACAGAGAATACCTGGTCCACCACAACACACACAGAGACAGTGGACAGTTAAACAGAGAATACCTGGTCCACCACAACACACACAGAGACAGTGGACAGTTAAACAGAGACTACCTGGTCCACCACAACACACACAGAGACAGTGGACAGTTAAACAGAGACTACCTGGTCCACCACAACACACACAGAGACAGTGGACAGTTAAACAGAGACTACCTGGTCCAACACAACACACACACACAGAGACAGTGGACAGTTAAACAGAGACTACCTGGTCCAACACAACACACACAGAGACAGTGGACAGTTAAACAGAGACTACCTGGTCCACCACAACACACACAGAGACAGTGGACAGTTAAACAGACACTATCTGGTGCACCACAACACACACACACACACACACAGAGACAGTGGACAGTTAAACAGAGACTACCTGGTGCACCACAACACACACACACACACAGAGACAGTGGAGAAGGAAGCGAGGTTGACTTAAAGTACTTTATAACACAGCTGGTGGTATATATTGACTTCACCTGATTATTCTGGCTCCACCTATTCCTCTTAGTTTACACATCCATTTCTCTGACCATGACAACGAGTCAGAGGGACAGTCAATGGCCTTCATCCAATCCATCAAAACAGTCACAGGGACCATGGTGATGAACACTCTTGTCCTTAGTACCCCAGTCAAAGTACCAACTAGACATGGTAGTGTATAACATGGAGTCATTTAACCCTGGTAAATGTCTGGGATAACGCATGCCAGTGTAACCTCCATGGAGGAGAACAATGGAGCTACATTTAATAGTGTTTACATTGATTTCATTTGGGAGTCGGACTAGGAAGCTCCACGCCGTTAGCATTCGCTGTTGCGCTAGAATGGAATCAATTATGAGATGAATCTAGCTTTTTCTCTGTGCTTCCGTTCTCAAATAAATTACAAACTGCATACATGGAAACCCATCAACATTAGAATAAGGTGTTATTCAGACCAGGCTTCAAATACTAGTGGAAATGTGAAATCCTTTCAGCGTTTCTTTTAGCTCGTCTGGAGTGCTAGGTGGGCCATGTTTGCACTTTTTCAACTATTTTCTTGGTTCCATTGTGCAAGGCAAGCTCAATCAAGCCCAGACAGATCAAATGTTTAAACAACATTTCAACCTTACTTGAAGCCAGATCTGGTGCTGTTTACTGGTGATACGTTGTTTACCATAACAGAATAAACCCCGATATACTTACTTATTGTCGTTGTTTAATACTTCTACTGTCTGTTGATACTGGCCATTCATCCTGCTCTCCTTACTGTAGAGGACAGAGACACTGTCACATGCTCATATCAAATGACACGGGACAGTGAGAAGAACATCATCCAACATACATGGTTACAGTTGACTTGAAACATCCAGGTTACATAACAGTCATTCAAATGACAGTGTCACAGTGAAGGTTACATTTGTATAGTAGTCATTAAGCTGATGCTCTTATCCCCTGTGACGTAAAGTCTTTTCACCTTAAGGTAGCTGGGTGAGAAACACACATATCAGTCAGTCATAGTGAGCTCCTGTTTCCTCAACATAGTCAGTGGTAGTAGGAGTGTTAGTTCAAGAGTGACTGTTACTACAATCTGTTATGTCACGTTTGACAGTGTTATGAAGGAAAGTGTTACCACATACTAGAATTCTGTCATGAGTATTCAGACATAATACTGTGTCTTGGATTGATTGATCAATTGATTTTGGGGTCAAGACATTTCTCCAGTTATAAACTATTTAAAGTACAAAGAACCCCAGAGGATGACATGTGTCCCACACATCCACTAGGTGGCAGGGGTGTCCTGCATAATAAGCAGACAGACAGGAGAGCCTCCTACACTCTCCTATTTCTATGCCGCTCACTACAGCCAGAGCCGCATGATCAAAGCATGGTTCAATGCCGAACAGGCAGGCAGTAGGAAGGCGGGGTATACGACAGGCAGTAGGAAGGCGGGGTATACGACAGGCAGTAGGAAGGCAGGGTATACGACAGGCAGGGTATACGACAGGCAGTAGGAAGGCGGGGTATACGACAGACAGTAGGAAGGCGGGGTATACGACAGGCAGTAGGAAGGCAGGGTATACGACAGGCAGGGTATACGACAGGCAGTAGGAAGGCGGGGTATACGACAGACAGTAGGAAGGCGGGGTATACGACAGACAGTAGGAAGGCAGGGTATACGACAGACAGTAGGAAGGCAGGGTATACGACAGACAGTAGGAAGGCAGGGTATATGATAGGCAGTAGGAAGGCAGGGTATACGACAGACAGTAGGAAGGCAGGGTATATGATAGGCAGTAGGAAGGCAGGGTATACGACAGACAGTAGGAAGGTAGGGTATACGACAGGCAGTAGGAAGGCGGGGTATACGACAGACAGTAGGAAGGCGGGGTATACGACAGACAGTAGGAAGGCAGGGTATACGACAGACAGTAGGAAGGCAGGGTATACGACAGACAGTAGGAAGGCAGGGTATACGACAGGCAGTAGGAAGGCAGGGTATACGACAGACAGTAGGAAGGCGGGGTATACGACAGGCAGTAGGAAGGCAGGGTATACGACAGACAGTAGGAAGGCGGGGTATACGACAGGCAGTAGGAAGGCAGGGTATACGACAGGCAGGGTATACGACAGGCAGTAGGAAGGCGGGGTATACGACAGACAGTAGGAAGGCGGGGTATACGACAGGCAGTAGGAAGGCGGGGTATATGATAGACAGTAGGAAGGCGGGGTATACGACAGGCAGTAGGAAGGCGGGGTATACGACAGGCAGTAGGAAGGCGGGGTATATGATAGACAGTAGGAAGGCGGGGTATACGACAGGCAGTAGGAAGGCAGGGTATACGACAGGCAGGGTATACGACAGGCAGTAGGAAGGCGGGGTATACGACAGGCAGTAGGAAGGCGGGGTATATGATAGACAGTAGGAAGGCGGGGTATACGACAGGCAGTAGGAAGGCGGGGTATATGATAGACAGTAGGAAGGCGGGGTATACGACAGGCAGTAGGAAGGCAGGGTATACGACAGGCAGGGTATACGACAGGCAGTAGGAAGGCGGGGTATACGACAGGCAGTAGGAAGGCGGGGTATACGATAGGCAGTAGGAAGGCGGGGTATACGACAGGCAGTAGGAAGGCGGGGTATACGATAGACAGTAGGAAGGCGGGGTATACGACAGGCAGTAGGAAGGCGGGGTATACGATAGACAGTAGGAAGGCAGGCTATATGATAGACAGTAGGAAGGCAGGGTATACGATAGACAGTAGGACGGCAGGGTATACGATAGACAGTAGGAAGGCGGGGTATACGACAGGCAGTAGGAAGGCGGGGTATACGATAGACAGTAGGAAGGCAGGCTATATGATAGACAGTAGGAAGGCGGGGTATACGACAGGCAGTAGGAAGGCGGGGTATACGACAGGCAGTAGGAAGGCGGGGTATACGACAGACAGTAGGAAGGCGGGGTATACGACAGGCAGTAGGAAGGCGGGGTATACGATAGACAGTAGGAAGGCAGGCTATATGATAGACAGTAGGAAGGCAGGGTATACGACAGACAGTAGGAAGGCAGGGTATACAACAGACAGTAGGAAGGCAGGGTATACGACAGGCAGTAGGAAGGTAGGGTATATGATAGACAGTAGGAAGGCAGGGTATACGACAGGCAGTAGGAAGGCAGGGTATACGACAGGCAGTAGGAAGGCGGGGTATACGACAGGCAGTAGGAAGGCGGGGTATACGACAGACAGTAGGAAGGCGGGGTATACGATAGACAGTAGGAAGGCGGGGTATACGATAGACAGTAGGAAGGTAGGGTATATGACAGGCAGTAGGAAAGCAGGGATTACGACAGGCAGTAGGAAGGCAGGGTATACGACAGACAGTAGGAAGGTAGGGTATATGATAGACAGTAGAAAGGTAGGGTATATGATAGACAGTAGGAAGGCGGGGTATACGACAGGCAGTAGGAAGGCGGGGTATACGACAGGCAGTAGGAAGGCGGGGTATACGACAGGCAGTAGGAAGGCAGGGTATACGACAGGCAGTAGGAAGGCAGGGTATACGACAGGCAGTAGGAAGGCAGGGTATACGACAGGCAGTAGGAAGGCGGGGTATACGACAGGCAGTAGGAAGGCGGGGTATACGACAGGCAGTAGGAAGGCGGGGTATACGATAGACAGTAGGAACGGCGGGGTATACGATAGACAGTAGGAAGGCGGGGTATACGATAGACAGTAGGAAGGTGGGGTATACGATAGACAGTAGGAAAGCAGGGTATACGACAGGCAGTAGGAAGGCAGGGTATACGACAGACAGTAGGAAGGTAGGGTATACGACAGGCAGTAGGAAGGTAGGGTATACGACAGGCAGTAGGAAGGCAGGGTATACGACAGGCAGTAGGAAGGCGGGGTATACGACAGGCAGTAGGAAGGCAGGGTATACGACAGACAGTAGGAAGGCAGGGTATACGACAGGCAGTAGGAAGGCGGGGTATACGATAGACAGTAGGACGGCAGGGTATACGATAGACAGTAGGAAGGCGGGGTATACGATAGACAGTAGGAAGGCAGGGTATACGACAGACAGTAGGAAGGTAGGGTATATGATAGACAGTAGGAAGGCAGGGTATACGACAGGCAGTAGGAAGGCGGGGTATACGACAGGCAGTAGGAAGGCAGGGTATACGACAGACAGTAGGAAGGCAGGGTATATGATAGACAGTAGGATGGCAGGGTATATGATAGACAGTATGAAGGTAGAGTATACGACAGACAGTAGGAAGGCAGGGTATACGATAGACAGTAGGATGGCAGGGTATATGATAGACAGTATGAAGGTAGAGTATACGACAGACAGTAGGAAGGCAGGGTATACGATAGACAGTAGGATGGCAGGGTATACGACAGGCAGTAGGAAGGTGGAGGATGGAGAACACACAGCGTTCATACACTCATCATTATTTTATAGTGCGGGAGCACGAGGAGTGAGGGTTTTCTATTTCCAAACCAGAGCTTAGATCTGCAGTGTGTGTGTGTGTGTGTGTGTGAGACCTCACCTGGAAGCTATGAAAGGTGTCATGTCCAGCTCTAGAGGGAAGGAGACGTAGGTGGTGATCTTCCTCCTCAGTTTGGCAGAGTGTTCAAACCGCTACAGCCCAGGAGGTAGGAGGGAGAGGAGAGAAGAGAGGGGGAGAGAAAGAAGATAGGGGAAGAGGGAGAGAAGGAAGAGAAGAGGGGAAAGAGTGAAGAGAGGAAAGAGAAAAGAGAGGAAAAAGAGGAAAGAGAGGGGGAGAGGGGAGGAGGGAAAGAGAGAAGGGGAAAAGAGAGAGAAGGGGGAAAAGAGAGAGAAGGGGGAAAAGAGGGGGAAAAGAGAGAGAAGAGGGGGCAGAAAGGAGAGATGGGGAAGAGAGAGAAGGGGGAAGAGAGGGGGAAAAGAGAAAGAAGAGGGAAAAGAGAGAGAAGGGGGAAAAGAGAGCGAAGGGGGGAAAAGAGAGAGAAGAGGGGCAGAAAGGAGAGAGGGGGAAAATAGAGAGAAGGGGGAAAAGAGGGGGAAAAGAGAGAGAAGGGGGAAAAGAGAGAGAAGGGGGAAAAGAGAGCGAAGGGGGGAAAAGAGAGCGAAGGGTGAAAAGAGAGCGAATGGGGGAAAAGAGAGAGAAGGGGGAAAAGAGAGCGAATGGGGGGAAAAGAGAGCGAAGGGGGAAAAGAGAGCGAATGGGGAAAAGAGAGCGAATGGGGGGAAAAGAGAGCGAATGGGGGGAAAAGAGAGCGAATGGGGGGAAAAGAGAGCAAAGGGGGAAAAGAGAGCGAATGGGGGGAAAAGAGAGCGAATGGGGGGAAGAGAGCGCGAAGGGGGGAAAAGAGAGCGAAGGGGGGAAAAGAGAGCGAAGGGGGGAAAAGAGAGCGAATGGGGGGAAAAGAGAGCGAATGGGGGGAAAAGAGAGCAAAGGGGGAAAAGAGAGAGAAGGGGGAAAAGAGAGAAGAGGGGGAAGAGGGAGAGGGGAAGAAGGAGAGCAGAGGGGGAGGGATGAGAGAGATACATTATTTAGACTCCTCCCTGATCTTCTTGTCATTCTGAAGGGAGGGATTACGTGTGAGAAGTAGAGAGCTGTCAGACTAGAGCCCTGATGGTAATAGATGGATCAGTCTGAAGAGAAGAGAGATTCCCACGTTCAGCATAGTCCTAGGAATATTTCAAAAAGCTTATGTATGGCTCCCCCATACTCCATAAATAAAACGTGTAGAAGGCTGTCTGTATGTGTGACTCTCTGTGTGTGTGTGTAGTGACAGTAATGGAAGGCAAATCTTTCCACACACAAAGCCTTCTACCAGTAGTTATAAAAGGGATCTATAAGTATACAGTGAGAATGCAAAATGTAAAATGATATTTTCTTATATTCATATATTTCAATATATTTATTATATATTATTATACTTCATTATTATATGATAAGTTCTTATATTGTATTTCAATAGATTGTCCTTAGTGGTCCTCTTGTGATTGGCTGGGAGCAGAGAGGAGCAGAGAGAGACTCACTTTGAGATGGAAACACGCCACGATGGGGAGCTTCTTCATCGTCAGCTGTTTGGTGGACTCCTGGTAACTATGGCAACCGCCACATTTGATTTTGGCACTGCTTCCTAGATGCTCAGGCCGAGTGAACCTGCAGAAAGAGGGAGTGGAATATTAAGAGAAAGACAGGAGAGAGAGGGGGAGAGAGGGGGAGAGAGAACGAGAGATCTTGAGGAGAGAGAGAGAACGAGAGAGCTTGAGGAGAGAGAGAGAACGAGAGAGCATGAGGAGAGCGAGCGCGAGAGTATGAGGAGAGAGAGCGGGAGAGCATGAGGAGAGCGAGAGAGCATGAGCGCGAGAGAGCATGAGCGCAAGAGAGCATGAGCGCGAGAGAGCATGAGGAGAGCATGGGGAGAGAAAGCATGAGAGTGACAGAGCATGGGGAGAGAGCATGAGAAGAGAGCGAGAGAGCGCGGGGAGTACGAGGAGAGAGAGAGCACGAGGAGAGAGCACGAGGAGAGAGCACGAGGAGAGAGCACGAGGAGAGAGAGCACGAGGAGAGAGAGCACGAGGAGAGAGCAGGAGGAGAGAGCAGGAGAGAGCAGGAGGAGAGCAGGAGGAGAGCAGGAGGAGAGAGAGCACGAGGAGAGAGAGCACGAGGAGAGAGAGCACGAGGAGAGAGAGCACGAGGAGAGAGAGCACGAGGAGAGAGCACGAGGAGAGAGAGCACGAGGAGAGAGAGCGAGAGAGCACGAGGAGAGAGCAAGAGAGAGTATGAGGAGCACGAGAGAGAGCATGAGGAGAGAGAGAGAGCATGAGGAGAGAGAGAGAGAGCATGAGGAGAGAGAGAGAGAGCATGAGGAGAGAGAGAGAGCATGAGGAGAGAGAGCATGAAGAGAGCGAGAGAATATGAGGAGAGCGAGAGAATATGAGGAGAGAGAGAGAGCATGAGGAGAGAGAGAGCATGAGGAGAGAGAGAGAGCATGAGGAGAGAGAGAGAGCATGAGGAGAGAGAGAGAACATGAGGAGAGAGAGAGAGCATGAGGAGAGAGAGAGAGCATGAGGAGAGAGCATGAAGAGAGCGAGAGAATATGAGGAGAGCGAGAGAATATGAGGAGAGAGAGAAGGAAGGGTGAGAAAGGGGTGGAGGAAGAGAGAAAGAGGGAAGATAATACATACAGAGGGTACAGAGACAGATAAAGTAGAAACACACTGAGTGTACATAACATTAGGAACACCTTCCTAATATTAAGCTGCACCCCCTGAGAACAGCCTCAATTCCGCAGGGCATGGACTACAAGGTGTCAAAAGGGATGCTGGCCCATGTTGACTCCAATGCTTCCCATTGTTGTCTCAAGTTGGCTAGATGTCCTTTGGGTGGAGGACCATTCTTCATCCACACAGGAAACTGTTGAAAGTGAAAAACCCAGCAGCGTTGCAGTTCTTGACACAAACCGGTACGCCTGGCACCTACCTCCTACTACCCCGGATTCACCCGGTCAGTCTAAGTCATGGAGAGAGCAGGTGTTCCTAATGTTTTGTCCACTCAGTGTATAAAAAGACAACAGAATGTGTTTGTAGTGATACACAACAGGTCAGTTTCCATGGTTACACTGCCAGAGGCTGCACTATAATGCTTAGCAGTGACCAGACCACGCCTGTGGATGGAACAGTGAAGCCAACCGTTTTCTGTAGGGGGGAGGCCAACACTGATGGTCAACGATGTGACTGAGGACTGATACTGGCCATCAGCCAGAGAGAAAGACTTCACACACTGCAGCACATGTTCCCAAGACAAGGACCCCAGGAAGAAGAGCTGCTACTTTGCAAACGCTAAACGGGGACCTGAATAAACAAAAACAATCCAACCTCCACACTAGCATTCCACTAAGAATGCGTGCCCAACACATTGCTTGATTCCCAGTGCTATGCTAAGTGTGGCTATTGGAACAGACCCCAAGTGTGTATACTGTAACAATGTGTTCACCCCTCAGAATCAGCCCTGTCTGTGCCTTTAAGAGTCATGCTGCAGCAACCAGGCTGTGACTGGTGATGAAGTACAAGAGGAAGAGGAAGAGAGAGGAAGTGAGGACAGGTAACAGAGGAGATGGAAGATAAAGAGCAAATTGACATTCATTCAATTACAGACAGACAATTTAAAAAACAAATCCAATTTTAATAAACTCTCATATCTACTGGGTGAAATACCACAATGTGCCATCACAGCAGCAAGATGTGTGACCTGTTGCCACAAGAGAAGGGCAACCAGTGAAGAACAAACACCATTGTATACAGAGATATAATTTGAAATGTCTTAATTCTTTTGAAACTTTTGTAAGTGTAATGTTTACAGTAAATGCTTTATTGTTTATAATCCATTTCACTTTCCTTGGCAATGTAAACATGCGTTTCCCAAGCCAATAAAGCCCCTTAAAGTGACATTGTGAGAGATGGTGGCCCATATGAAGAGGAGAGAGGGACAGACATGGTGAAAGACCTGGGGACGGACAGTCGTTTCGTGTGCTCTACCTGCGTAGACAGTCTGTGAGCGTGGTGGCCCCTGAAAGATGGCTCTCTCCTTTGACCGTTGAGCCGTCTCCCCCGGGGCTAAGGGGCCAGAAGGGAGTGGACGAGCCCGGCAGGTCCAGACTGATGTCCCAGAATGGGTCTATCGTGGTGGACACACCGCTAGAGGGGAGGGGAGACAGCCAATGAGATACATCATGTGTGTATGGGTGAGTTATGGAGGTAATAAAGACTGGTGTGTGTTGTTAGTAGTCATGGGGAAAGGGTGATAAATGGTCATGGTGCATAAGCTTTTATCCACACTGTGTGTGTGTGTGTGTGTGTGTGTGTGTGTGTGTGTGTGTGTGTGTGTGTGTGTGTGTGTGCATACATTCGGTTCAGCCAAGCTCACCAGTTTGCAATTCAATCGAGTGATACAAAGATAGGTGGTTTTACATGTTAGGTATTTGTAACGCTATGCTTTGAGAATGAATGTAGTTTTAGCTGAGGAGCAGAGAATATATAGGTGGCACACACACACACACACAGAGAGAGAAAGGGGAAAAAAAATGTAGGGCTCACAAAGTACCAGTGTTGATTAGTTATTGTGGGGCTATTACCACCGTCTTTGTCCAGTAGGGGGCTATTACCACCGTCTCCGTCCAGTAGGGGGCTATTACCACCGTCTCCGTCCAGTAGGGGGCTATTATCACCGTCTCCGTCCAGTTAGGGGGCTATTACCACCATCTCCGTCCAGTAGGGGGATATTACCACCATCTCCGTCCAGTAGGGGGATATTACCACCGTCTCCGTCCAGTAGGGGGCTATTACCACCGTCTCCGTCCAGTAGGGGGATATTACCACCGTCTCCGTCCAGTAGGGGGCTATTACCACCTTCTCCGTCCAGTAGGGGGCTATTATCACCGTCTCCGTCCAGTAGGGGGCTATTACCACCGTCTCCGTCCAGTAGGGGGATATTACCACCGTCTCCGTCCAGTAGGGGGCTATTACCACCGTCTCCGTCCAGTAGGGGGCTATTACCACCGTCTCCGTCCAGTAGGGGGATATTACCACCGTCTCCGTCCAGTAGGGGGCTATTACCACCGTCTCCGTCCAGTGGGGGGTTATTACCACCGTCTCCGTCCAGTAGGGGGCTATTACCACCGTCTCCGTCCAGTAGGGGGCTATTACCACCGTCTCCGTCCAGTAGGGGGCTATTACCACCGTCTCCGTCCAGTAGGGGGATATTACCACCGTCTCCGTCCAGTAGGGGGTTATTACCACTGTCTCCGTCCAGTAGGGGGTTATTACCACTGTCTCCGTCCAGTAGGGGGCTATTACCACCGTCTCCGTCCAGTAGGGGGTTATTACCACCGTCTCCGTCCAGTAGGGGGCTATTACCACCGTCTCCGTCCAGTAGGGGGCTATTACCACCGTCTCCGTCCAGTAGGGGGCTATTACCACCGTCTCCGTCCAGTAGGGGGATATTACCACCGTCTCTGTCCAGTAGGGGGCTATTACCACCATCGGAGGGTCTGATTGTGGTTTGTGAAGTTAGCCTTTTTATAGGTATATCTAATCATGTAGTTCTGGAGTGAGTGAGGTAAAACAGAGATTATTCTAAGTATAATGGAGCCAAGCCTTGAGCACAAGCTACAAGACATAGTGAAGAAGTACTGTAGCTAAAGAGCTAACCTTACAGTCTCCTGGTATACGACAGGTAGCCTAGTGGTTAGGGTGTTGGGCTAGAAACAGAAAGGTTGCAAGATCGAATCTGTCATTCTGACCCTGAACAAGGCAGTTAAACCCACTGTTCCTAGGCCGTCATTGTAAATAAGAATTTGTTCTTAACTGACTTGCCTCGTTAAATAAAGGTAAAATAAAAACAAAAACATTCTGGAGCTAGCCCTACGGACAGGTATTCTGGAGCTATCCCTACGGCCAGGTATTCTGGAGCTAGCCCTACAGCCAGGTATTCTGGAGCTAGCCCTACGGACAGGTATTCTGGAGCTATCCCTACAGCCAGGTATTCTGGAGCTATCCCTACAGCCAGGTATTCTGGAGCTATCCCTACGACCAGGTATTCTGGAGCTAGCCCTACAGCCAGGTATTCTGGAGCTAGCCCTACGGACAGGTATTCTGGAGCTAGCCTTACAGACAGGTATTCTGGAGCTAGCCTTACAGACAGGTATTCTGGAGCTAGCCTTACAGCCAGGTATTCTGGAGCTATCCCTACACCCAGGTATTCTGGAGCTAGCCCTACGGACAGGTATTCTGGAGCTAGCCCTACAGCCAGGTATTCTGGAGCTGTCCCTACGGCCAGGTATTCTGGAGCTAGCCCTAGCCAGGTATTCTGGAGCTAGCCCTACGGCCAGGTATTCTGGAGCTAGCCCTACGGCCAGGTATTCTGGAGCTATCCCTACGGCCAGGTATTCTGGAGCAATCCCTACGACCAGGTATTCTGGAGCTAGCCCTATGGGCAGGTATTCTGGAGCTAGCCCTACAGCCAGGTATTCTGGAGCTAGCCCTACGGCCAGGTATTCTGGAGCTATCCCTACGGCCAGGTATTCTGGAGCAATCCCTACGACCAGGTATTCTGGAGCTAGCCCTACGGACAGGTATTCTGGAGCTAGCCCTACAGCCAGGTATTCTGGAGCTATCCCTACGGCCAGGTATTCTGGAGCTAGCCCTACGGACAGGTATTCTGGAGCTAGCCCTACGGCCAGCTATTCTGGAACTAGCTTCTGTGTTGTGTGTGGCCAGGTGTGGCTGAGCCCGGATAGCTGTGTTGCACTGTGTAGAGTGCAGTTGAGTGCCCTAGAGTACAGTGAGCTCTGTGTAACAGGACAGCCCAGCATCTAGAGAACCTCCTCTCAACAGCAGCTTCACCAGGAGGGGAGGACATGACTTAAATATGAGAGGAGTGCAGTGAAGGGGCAGTGTTGGGAGACTGGTAAAGATGAGAGCAGGTTAGAAAAGGGTCACTCCAGACTGATAAATCAGGGTAGTGTTGGGATGGAGGGAGGTAGCTGAGATCAGAGGGAGAAGGGTGAGGGAGGAGGGGGTAAGATGGAGGAGGATGCAGAGGAGAAGAGGGAGAAGGAGGATGGGAGGTGAAAGCAGAGGAAGGGAGTTCTTGCCTCTTGGCAATGTAGGAAGTCCTTTGAGAGGATGTCAAAATGTCAAACGTGAGTATTTTACCAGTCTTGACACATACAACCTTCACTTTCTTCCACACTCTCTCACACCCCCCCCCCCCCACACCCAGATTTTAAACATGGGGGATGTTGGCTAGTGGAAGGAACACGGAATGAGGCACACACTTACTGGCAGACTTGACAGGTGACGTCTGATTGGAGTCCGCCAGTGAAAATTTGGTCAATGATGCAGCTACAGTGGTTTGGATTGTTGGCCTTCTTCCCGTTGTCGTCTCCTAGGTAACAGAACACAGAGACAGATGGAGAGCGAGTACACATCAACACAGTGGACACCTTTGCACTTTTAAAGGACTCTTTCACTCTCTCGCCTCCCCCCCCTTCTCACTGTCTGTCACCCCCTCCCCCTCTGTCCCCCCACTCTCTGTCACACCCCCCACCCCTCGCTCTCTCCCCACTGCAGTGAAGCCTGTCTAGCACCTCTAAACTCCCTCTACAATTCTGGCGAATCAGAGGCCTCCTTACTGCCAGGTCCCTCCCTCTGTGTCATGGCGGTGCAGTGGGGCACATTATCATTCCACCCCACAATCCTCTCGGTCCCTTCGGTGCGTGGCATTGTCACTTCCCTTCAATCTTCCCCTTCAGTACATTTCCACTGGTGCTGAGTGCGGACAACACACTGCATTATGGGTAGATTTGACACAGACGTGTCTCCTCGGCTAAAGTGGAGTTTCAATTGACACGACTGATGATTCAGAGCATGCAGAATTTATGCAGGCAGACAGACGTGACAAATCGGTTCTCTCTTATAACCTATTTGAACTGTAGGGGAACAGATTATTCCCTTTTTAACCAGACGATTACAGTGTAGATCTCATACATTTATCATCCATTTTGTCTTGATGAAACCCATTTTGGTCTCTATTCCGCTAGAAGAATCAGAACATCTCTGTTCAGTTACACTGAAGAGATACAATATAGCTCAACCTCAGTGTCACTTCTCTTTAACAATAACACAGTACTATTGTGTATTTATCAGTAAGTTAAGTGAAACTTTCCCACAGTATTTAAGTAATAAGTCAGGACAGCAATACTTACGGGCGGTGTCTCCTTTACAGTGGCGGTGCAGCACGTCCAGCGCTGCGATGAGGAACTCGTGGGCATCCTGTTGCTCGTAGCCCGCTAAGTGACGTGCGTGAGTCCACACCAGGTGCAGCAGCCGGAAGGGAATGTGGGGCCAACGGTGGCCCGAGTAGAACTGTGGAGAGAAAGTAGGAAATGGGGAGAACAGGGATTTAATATCTGGCAGCCATGTTGTTAAATGTACCTAGACTCAACTTGTATCTTCTTTGTACAGCTGAGACCTTAGCACAGGGTTTCAAACCTTTCTGGGCCCGTGACCCCATTTTGATATTTAAAACATTTCATGTGTTGTAGTCAATGGACAATGTTTACTTTTTTATTCGGAGCTTTGACAGTCTATTACAAATCCGTTTACAGTACTATGACGGTCTATTACAAATCAGTTTACAGTACTATGACAGTCTATTACAAATCAGTTTACAGTACTATGACAGTCTATTACAAATCAGTTTACAGTACTATGACGGTCTATTACAAATCCGTTTACAGTACTATGACAGTCTATTACAAATCAGTTTACAGTACTATGACGGTCTATTACAAATCCGTTTACAGTACTATGACAGTCTATTACAAATCCGTTTACAGTACTATGACGGTCTATTACAAATCCGTTTACAGTACTATGACAGTCTATTACAAATCAGTTTACAGTACTATGACAGTCTATTACAAATCAGTTTACAGTACTATGACAGTCTATTACAGATCAATTTACAGTACTATGACGGTCTATTACAAATCCATTTACAGTACTATGACGGTCTATTACAAATCCGTTTACAGTACTATGACGGTCTATTACAAATCCGTTTACAGTACTCTGAATGTATTTCTAACTGAAGGAAGTATGGTATGAAGTGACTGAAATGCATCAGAAAGGTATTGGGAAGTTCAGAAGATGCTCAGGCAATCACTTTGCTTGATCTTCTATGTAGAAAAGAACATCAAATGCTATTATTTGTTAGTGAATGCTAGTTACTGAGCTTCCAGAGAGGGTGGGTCAAACCAGACTGCTGAATCTCCAGGTTGCTATGGGGATTGGATGACTGACAGTCTAGGTCAGGGTGTGAGATGTAGAGAACACCATAATGAAAGGAGTGCTCTGCTTGAATGCACAACCAAGCCCTGCCTATTATGGCACACACACACACCTTTAATCTCCTGACTCTCCTTCTGAGGCCTGATTGAGATTTGAGGAAATCACGCACGCACTAACAAGCTTATATCTTGTATCTTACAGGCTCTTTGGTCCTCCGCTGCAGCTTGAAGCAGTCTGACAAACCAAAGAGTCTATAAAAAGGAAGACAGGGAGGAGCTGATCAAAGACCAACTCCTCCCTGGCTGAGAGGAGCTATGTGTGGGTACAAAGTCAGAGGAACAGCCCCTCTTTCCTGGTACTGATAATGGTGCTGCATGCTCCAGGTTCAAAGGGAAAGAGGAACGCGTGGAGCAGGAATGAACAATGTGATTGGGAGAGAGGGAAGAGAAGTGTGTGTGAGCGTCTGGCTCTTAGGGACAAGAACAGAGATATGCTCTCTAGCTGAATAGTTCTCAGCAAGCACAAAGTTTGTTCTGAAACTTTTATTCTAGTTCCCATTGCAACATGACAAATATTCTCCAAGGGTATGCTTTTCACTTTTCTCCTTGGTCTACTCTAGACACCAGTTCATTCACCATTCACGGTCACATCTGAACACCTGATTCAACTTGTCAACTCATCATCAGGCCCTCAAGGAGTTGAACCAGGTGTTTGTTTATCTGGGGCTACACCAGAAGTGTGTACTGTTGGGGTGGTGGAGGAGTGGAGTTGGGAACCACTGACATAGCTTTCCCCTGGATTCACTTGGTCGGTCTATGAGCCCTTACTGATGTCACTTGTTAAATCCACTTCAATCAGTGTAGCTGAAGGGGAGGAGACAGTGTAAAGAAGGATGTTTAAACCTTGACTATGTCATGGAAAGAGCAGGTCTAACATTCTGTACACTCAGTGTATACACACACCAGAGAGTGGGGGGGTGTGAGGAGACACCTGAGCACCAGTTCTATAATGATCAGGGAGCATTGAGTTTAGTAGATGTAATCTAACCAACTGACTGTACTAAACACATTCAGAACTGTGAACGATTGGTAAGGAGCCTAGCATTTAGAGATAAGTATGGAGACAGACCATCCCCCCACCCTCACACAGACTGGTGAGTTGAGTTTAAACAAAATGCCAAATACTGTAGCTGTATAATACGACAGGGCATTCTGGTTGAACTCTGTTCATTTCTCTCAGACATAGTGGTTTCCCTCCAGCTCCACAACGCAGTGATCCAGTCAGTGACTCCCTTTGCAGTCAGTCTGTTAGTCTGGGAGAACATTCTGTTTTGATGTGGTTAGTCATTCCATTTCTATGTCTGACTGGTTGTAATTCTGTCTCATATGTTTTCCTTTGGCCTCCCAAACCCCTAGAAGACTGCATTTGACCGCCCTAGGGTTGCAACATTCCAGTCTTTCCCAGAAATTCCTGTTGGAGGACTCCCTCCCTGATTATTCCCTCCTGATTCCGGGAACTGGGATTCTCCAACAACAAACATTTCTGAAAAACCTGGGAATTTGGGAATTTTTTTAAGGAATTGAGCAGATTGCCACCCTATCCCCCCAGCTCCGGCCTTACCTCCTGAAAGAGCTGTGACATCTCACACACCAGACAGGAGTTGGACTGCATCTCACACTTGTGCCTGTCGGACAGGAAGAAGTCGCGCAGCAGGGGGGTGTGGGTGAGGGCCTGGACGATGCAGTTCATGAAGCACGTGTTGCCCAGGTTGATCAACCCTCGTAAACCTGACGGGAGACGGGGGGGTTTAGAGAGAGAGGGGGGAAGTGAAAAAGTAGGCCCATCTTCAGGACAAACAATCAAGAAAAGCACAGCTCTAACATTCACATCTCCTGTAACAGAGAGGAGGACATTCACATCTCCTGTAACAGAGAGGAGGACATTCACATCTCCTGTAACAGAGAGGAGGACATTACGCTCTGACATTCACATATCCTGTAACAGAGAGGACATTACGCTCTAACATTCACATCTCCTGTAACAGAGAGGAGGACATTACGCTCTAACATTCACATCTCCTGTAACAGAGAGGACATTACGCTCTAACATTCACATATCCTGTAACAGAGAGGACATTACGCTCTAACATTCACATCTCCTGTAACAGAGAGGACATTGCGCTCTAACATTCACATCTCCTGTAACAGAGAGGAGGACATTACGCTCTGACATTAATTTACTTTATTTGACAGGGACAAAGACAAGTAATAAACAGTTTTGTAAATGTGCTAAATTTCGCCATGGTTTGGGCTAGCGTAATCAGCCATGGTTTGGGCTAGCGTAATCAGCCATGGTTTGGGCTAGCGTAATCCAGCCATGGTTTGGGCTAGCGTAATCAGCCATGGTTTGGGCTAGCGTAATCCAGCCATGGTTTGGGCTAGCGTATTCCAGCCATGGTTTGGGCTGGCGTAATCAGCCATGGTTTGGGCTAGCGTATTCCAGCCATGGTTTGGGCTAGCGTAATCCAGCCATGGTTTGGGCTGGCGTAATCCAGCCATGGTTTGGGCTAGCGTAATCCAGCCATGGTTTGGGCTAGCGTAATCCAGCCATGGTTTGGGCTAGCGTAATCCAGCCATGGTTTGGGCTAGCGTAATCCAGCCATGGTTTGGGCTAGCGTAATCCAGCCATGGTTTGGGCTAGCGTAATCCAGCCATGGTTTGGGCTAGCGTAATCCAGCCATGGTTTGGGCTAGCGTAATCCAGCCATGGTTTGGGCTAGCGTAATCCAGCCATGGTTTGGGCTAGCGTAATCCAGCCATGGTTTGGGCTAGCGTAATACAGCCATGGTTTGGGCTAGCGTAATACAGCCATGGTTTGGGCTAGCGTAATACAGCCATGGTTTGGGCTAGCGTAATCCAGCCATGGTTTGGGCTAGTGCAGATAAAAGCTGTGGTCCACCACAAAGGCCTGTGTGAACAGATCAGGTGAGGCCCAGTGTGGAGCCTGGGACTGGTCCAGCCTGTTTGGCCCAGGAATAGAGCTCTCGGCTGGGGGTTAAACTCTCCAGACTCGACCCACTCCACACACCCCGAGACAGCTGGGCTGGCCTCTCTACGAGTGTTTCATTACAGTGAGAGGGAGGAAGAGAACAAAGTAGGAAGACTGAATGAACTCTACAAAATCAAGCGAGATAACTGCAGAGAGGAAAAGGGATTGAGAGAGAAGAGGAAGAATCAAACAGAGGCGTAAGTAAGTTTGAATCTAGTTTGAGAAACAGAGAGCGTCAGAGAAAGAGAGAAGAGACCATCCTTGTTGTGTGAACTTGTCATTGAAGAAGGAACAGTGCATTCTCTCTCTCCCTCTCTCTCTGGGCTTCTGCCTGCTGCCCTGTGGTGTTCATTACTCCTCTCTAGCCCAACATAAACACATAAGTAACCCTGGACTATACAGACAACACCAGAGACACCTGGACTATACAGACAACACCAGAGACACCTGGACTATACAGACAACACCACAGACACCTGGACTATACAGACACCACCACCGACACCTGGACTATACAGACACCACCACAGACACCTGGACTACACAGACACCACCACAGACACCTGGACTACACAGACACCACCACAGACACCTGGACTACACAGACACCACCACAGACACCTGGACTACACAGACACCTGGACTACACAGACACCTGGACTACACAGACACCTGGACTACACAGACACCACCACAGACACCTGGACTACACAGACACCACCACAGACAACTGGACTACACAGACACCACCACAGACACCTGGACTACACAGACACCACCACAGACACCTGGACTACACAGACACCACCACAGACACCTGGACTACACAGACACCACCACAGACACCTGGACTACACAGACACCACCACAGACACCTGGACTACACAGACACCACCACAGACACCTGGACTACACAGACACCACCACAGACACCTGGACTACACAGACACCACCACAGACACCTGGACTACACAGACACCACCACAGACAACTGGACTACACAGACACCACCACAGACACCTGGACTACACAGACACCACCACAGACACCTGGACTACACAGACACCACCACAGACACCTGGACTACACAGACACCACCACAGACGCCTGGACTATACAGACACCACCACCGACACCTGGACTACACAGACACCACCACAGACACCTGGACTACACAGACACCACCACAGACACCTGGACTACACAGACACCACCACAGACACCTGGACTACACAGACACCACCACAGACACACACACGCCTGGGTGATGAAATCGATGCTGCTACTAGCACTTCATAAGGTTGTGCGGAGAGCGGACCAGCCTATATCTCACCAATGGTGCAGTTTGTAGTGATTTTCCTTCGCTTTGGATTGTGTCGTAATAACTCCAGCTCTCGCTTCGTAGGCTCCCACGTCGAGTATTTCTCCCCTACACCTGGTCACAAAGACAGAGACATCGTTGACGAAACCATCCATATCTTCATCCTGATCCTTGATAAAGGTAGCCTGGTCTCAGATCTGTTTGTGCTGTCCTGCCAACTCCTATGGTAATTGTCACACCGGTGACCATAAGAGTTGGCAAATAGATCTGGGACCAGGCTATGATGGAGATCTATTGCAGGGATTATTAACTAGATTTGGCCCGTGGGACAATTTTTTCTTGAGCGAATGGTTGGGGCCAGAACATAATGACAAAAATAATGGAGACTGCAGACTGACCCCCCCCAAACAGATAGAATATTTGACTAAAACAATAATTTCAAACCTTGAACATTTGTATACGATCATGTGTCTATTATGAGTTGGAATATTTTGGAAACAGATTTTGAAAAATTAAAATCAGTTGGAGCTGATTTGCTGGTGTTTTCACAGTAATTGTTTTTACTACCCAAGGGCCACCAGTGGGGAAACAATGGTCTATTGAGACCAAAACATTGGTACAAAGATCAATTAAATCTGTGGAGCATGAAGAGTTATTTTCCAACCTGAACCGAAGTCCAGTGGCCTCAGGTATACCTCAGGGCTTCATTCCAGGTCCAGAAGTACTACTCACATTGTATATTAACCATACTGCTTCCTGAGTGAACAACTGGAAGCTACACTTTTATGCTGATGACACTGTGCCAGTATTTCCACTGCAGTCATTTATAGGTGGTTGCTGTGCCACGACAAAATCATTGATGCCACGACCCAAAAATATGGATCATGAAAAAACAATATTTCTGCTAAGGGCGACTTTGATGATGCTAAAACAGCCCACATTTACTTTTCCTCTGCAAACAAAACTAGTAATGAATAGAAAACATATTCTACTCTGGGATAGTCAGATTTATCTAGTTACCTAGTCGGCTTGTTGTTGCATGCTCTATGCCAGAGAAATATTACTCTCGAGGCACATTCAAGTTGAGTGACATTGAGAGGGAAACATGTAGTGTGACAAGCAGTCAATGACCAAGTCTTGAAATCGCAGGGAAAACAGCAGTTGATGGCTTTGTTTATTTTATTTATTTAACTAGGCAAGTCAGTTAAGAACAAATTCTTATTTACAATGACGGCCTAGGAACAGTGGGTTAACTGCCTGTTCAGGGGCAGAACGACAGACTTTTACATTGTCAGCTCGGGGATTTGATCCAGCAACTTTTCGGTTACTAGTCCAACGGCCTAACCACTACCTGCCGCCCCAGAGGATCCCAGCTTTCCATTCCTAACTTTATTTATTTCGCAACTCTTAAATATGTGTGAAATGGATCTTTTTAAACCCAGAGTTTTTAGCAATACTATGATTAAGAATGTTAGCGCTCCTCAATTTGCTGCGAGTGCATAGAGGAGAGTGGGGTTAAATGTAACACGGATCATCTAACTTGGGGTAAAACACCACCCTACCTCACAATCATTTCTTCAAATGTAATGACAGTTTCATGGTGACATGAAGTGGTTTCTGTGAGAGGTACAGGCAGTGTCACACAAGATGGCGGTTTACCCCACGTTACCCTAACAGGTAGGCTACATTATATTCACTTTGTTTCATTCACCAATAGGATCCTAACTAGATAAAAGATTACATTTGGGATCTAGCTAACGATTAGCCCAATAGGGAAAACGCAGATCGCCAACCCCATGCTTCAGCCTATGTATTTATAGTCACTACGCTGCATCAGTTGGGCTACAGGTGATAATGCTGATCGCTAATAGCATTCCTGTTAATATGTACCATGTAAAGGCTATATGCCTGCCATGGTCCAATTTGTTAAAATCATTTAAACAAATAATTGTACCAATACATGACCAAAAGTATACGGACACCTGCTCGTTGAACATCTCATTCCAAAATCATGGGCATTACTATGGAGTTGGTCACCCCTTTGCTGCTATAACAGCCTCCACTCTTCTGGGAAGGCTTTCTGCTGGGACTTGCTTCCATTCAGCCACAAGAGCATTAGTGAGGTCACGCACTGATGTTGGGCGATTAAGGCTTGGCTCGCAGTCGCCGTTTCAATTTATCCCAAAGGTGTTCGATGGCCTTGAGGTCAGGGCTCTGTGCAGGCCAGTCAAGTTCTTCCACACTGATCTCAACAAACTATTTCTGTATGGACCTCGCTTTGTGCACGGGGGCATTGTCATGCTGAATCAGGAAAAGGCCTTCCCCAAACTCTTGACACAAAGTTGGAAGCACAGAATCGTCAAGAATGTAATTGTATACGGTAGCATTAAGATTTCCCTTCACTGGAACTAAGGGGCCTAGCCCGAACCATGAAAAACAGCCCCAGACCATCATTCCTCCTCCACCAAACGTTATAGTTGGCACTACGCATTTGGGTAGGTAGCATTCTCCTTGCATCCACCAAACCTAGATTCGTCCGTCAGACTTCCAGATGGTGAAGCCAATGCTTGGCATTGCGTATGGTGATCTTAGGCTTGTGTGAGGCTGCTCAGCCATGGAAACCCATTTCATGAAACTCCCGACGAACAGTTGTCCTGACGTTGCTTCCAGAGGCAGTTTGGAACTCGGTAGTGAGTGTTGCAACCAGACGATTTTTACGCACTACACACTTTTGCACTCAGCGGTCCCGTTCTGTGAGCTTGTGTGGCCTACCACTTCGCGGCTGAGCCGTTGTTGCTCCTAGACGTTTCCACTTCACAATAACAGCACTTACAGTTGACCAGGGCAACTCTAGCAGGGCAGAAATGTGACAAACTAATTATTGGAAAGGTGGCATCCTATTATGGTGAATGTCACTGAGCTCTTAAGAAAGGCCATTCTACTGCCAATGTTTGTCTATTGATATTGCATGGCTGTGTGCTCGATTTTAAACACCTGTCAGCAACGGTTGTGGCTGAAATAGCCGAATGCACTAATTTTGAAGGGGTGTCCAGATACTTTTGTATTGTATATATAGTGTGTGTGAATGCAGCTGCCACTACTTTAAAATCACTGGATGCAGTTTATCATAGCTCCACACATTGTGATCTGTATCAGAAAGTGGTTAAATAAATAAATAAATAAAGGTTAAAATACATGAAGGAATAAATCAATTATTGACTGGGGGAGGGAGATAAAACAGACACAGAAAAGTAGTGTTGTCTGAGCTGCTGGAGACCAGCAACACTGTACCTTGCAATTTCCAGGCTTTCCTCTGTTCTTCTTTGGCAATCTGTTCCATCTCTTTGTCGTATATGTAGTCTTGGCACACAAAACAATATATTCCACCATATAATAAGTCTATTGCTGGAAGGGAGAGAGAAAGAAGGAATACAAAACCATTAGAACTAGATATTTCCTACAGAACAACAGCTTGTTGCACGTCTAACCTCATCATTGATGTGGCCAGCGTGACGACAAGCACTTTCTGTGTGTTCCACTCCTCTATTGACTTGAGCCTTGTGTCGTGCCATGTCATTGCTGCTTGCATTGGAGAATTAGAGAACTATCACGTAGGGAAGGTGTGTGTGTGTCACAGAGTATGTTTTTTTTTGTGGGACTGTGTGTGTGTGCATGTCCATCACATCTACCTCCCCTGCTCTTTCCACTAGCCTATGTTCTCCAACACCATGGTAACAATACCTGGGTTCTTCTGTTGCCGTGACAACCTATTTATTCCTAGGTTGCACCTCTGTCACTAAGCATCATGCCACTGTTATGAACGTTCTCAAGCCCTCTGCTGGCGGGCGCCATAGTGGTGCCATAAAGTGGTGCCATAGTGGTGCCATAAAGTCGTGATAGCGTCCGCTCAGAAAGACTGGGGTTAACTACTATTCCATCTAAATTACACTATAGTGCCTGGAAATACGATGACATTGCTAAAGTAGTCAAATATTTAGTAGGAAACTACTTTGCCAGCATTATCATGTCGTCAAAATTACTTTAACCAGATGGCAACGTTGTCATTAGGGGCGGCAGGTAGCCTAGTGGTGGCAGGTAGCCTAGTGGTTAGAGCGTTGGGCCAGTAACCAGCAGGTAGCCTAGTGGTTAGAGCGTTGGGCCAGTAACCAGCAGGTAGCCTAGTGGTTAGAGCGTTGGGCCAGTAACCAGCAGGTAGCCTAGTGGTTAGAGCGTTGGGCCAGTAACCAGCAGGTAGCCTAGTGGTTAGAGCGTTGGGCCAGTAACCAGCAGGTAGCCTAGTGGTTAGAGCGTTGGGCCAGTAACCAGCAGGTAGCCTAGTGGTTAGAGCGTTGGGCCAGTAACCAGCAGGTAGCCTAGTGGTTAGAGCGTTAGGCCAGTAACCAGCAGGTAGCCTAGTGGTTAGAGAGTTGGGCCAGTAACCAGCAGGTAGCCTAGTGGTTAGAGAGTTGGGCCAGTAACCAGCAGGTAGCCTAGTGGTTAGAGCGTTGGGCCAGTAACCAGCAGGTAGTCTAGTGGTTAGAGCGTTGACCCAGTAACCAGCAGGTAGCCTAGTGGTTAGAGCGTTGGGCCAGTAACTGGATTGCTGGATCGAATCCCCGAGCTGACAAGGTAAACATCTGTCGTTCTGCCCCTGAACAAGACAGTTAACCCACTGTTCGCCGGTAGGCCGTCATTTAAATAAGAATATATTCTTAACTGACTTGCCAAGTTAAATAAAGGTTGAATAAAAATAAATTAGCTAGAAAAGCGTGTAAAAAATAACTAGCAATAAAAACATTAGCCAGCTAAAATCCGTTGGCCTCCCCTCAATCTTAGCTAGCTAACGTTATACTGCGTCTAAATTCATTCTGGCAACATCTAAATGATGACGAAAAGGTTATTTTACTGATTATTTGCCTCCTATTAAATGTCATAGTATTTCCAAGCCACTGTAATGCACTTCGTCGGCGCGTTGAGAAGAATGCTCAGCCGGGCATCAGTCCAAAACAAACGTTCAAAACAATATTGTGAGGAAACATGCAACTCATGGACAGCCAAATAGAACCCCTGCACATTTTGGATACTAATAGGTTTGTCTCGGAACTAGGAGGATCCAGGAGAGTGAAAAGGGACAATTGATGGATAGACCTAAACAATTATACAGAAAATGTAAATGGGGCGTTGTGTGTGTGTGTGTGTGTCCATAAGAGGAGAGAGGAGCGAGCTAGAAGAAGCTCATCATCTCTGTGTCCAATGGCAACAGGCATGCACTGAGAAAGGCCTTGACTGATGTGGTAACCATGGAACCAGAGAAAAGGAGAGAGAGTTCTGTGTACAACACCACAGAGGAAGTTAAAAATAAATCTGGCAGACACACAGAGGAGGAGGAGGATGAAGGAAGTGAAGGAATCCAGAGGAACAGCTGGGAGTCAGGGGTTCATTTGATTAATGGTACAATGCACAGTGAGTGAGAGTGTGCTACTGTGGAAAGCCCTGACCTAATTAACACTGTGGTGGGAGTCTGGGGGGCTGGGGTAGGGCGTGATGACAGGAGCGACCGACACGGCTCAGTGTATTTGTGTGTGTGTGTGTGTGTGTGGGTGGGTGTCAGTGTGTGTGTATAGATCAAAACCTTACTGTAACACCCCACTGAACGACTGACAAGGCTCAGTGTGTGTGTGTGTGTATAGATCAAAACCTTACTGTGACACCCCACTGAACGACCGACACACGACTCAGTGTGTGTGTGTGTGTGTGTGTGTGTGTGTGTGTATAGATCAAAACCTTACTGTGACCCCCCCCAGAAGAACCGTTAACCTCTATCACACCCTAACAGATTACCTTAGCATTACCACCCTCTCATTCATCTGTCACCATTCTCCTCAGACAATATCACAGCCCGGCAATTACATCCTTTTACTTATCTGTACTGTATATAGACCCATAATTACATAGAAATATAATCAAATGGAAATTCCAATGGATCTGTGATATTTCTACGCCAGCGTCCCAAACGGCACCCCGTTTCCTTCACAGTGCACTACTTCTTACCAGAGCCCTGTGGACCCCGGTCAAATGTAGTGCACTAAATAGGAGACTTAGACTTGGATAATTACCATGTAAGAATCACAGGGTCATTCATACTCTATGTGGTTGAGGATTAAACATGTCTAGCCCTCCCACAGAGCTGACAGGGGAACAGACAGGCTTAGAGAATGACATTTGTCTGCCTGAGACTAAGTACTGGCTCCCAGTAGAACGTTAATGCTACGGAGAAGGACGGGTTCTGCTCAATGCCTCTGAAGAGGACAGTTCTCTCAGGCAGAGAGAGGCCTGGATCTGCCTGTGTCTTTGTGTGTGTGTGTGTGTGTGTGGGGGGGGGGGGGGGGGGGGGGGGGGGAGAGAGATAATGGACATAAGCTAGCACGTGCACATTTTACCTAGATTGTGTCGTTTGTTTTTGGCGTGCTCGTGGATGTGTTTCTTGGTGAAGCAGCCGAAGAAGACGCAGGAGAGACAGGAGTGGAGCCGGTTCAGGTGGGCGCCGCACATGTGACAGATACATGATTTGGCCTGCAGGGAGCGAGAGAGACAAAGAGGGGCGATAGAAGGATGGAAGGGAAGGTGACAAGAGAGGGGGGAAGAAAGGGAGGGGATGGAGAGAGAGAGTCAGAATTAAAAAGGAATATACATTGACATCTGAGCATTGAAAAAAGATGTCATCGTAGCCTGCACTCAAATAGAAAATGGATGTTACGTGTGGTTAGGTTTTTCATATTCAAACATAGGTGGCGTGTCCATAAGGCTTGGGGGAAGCTTTCCTTAAAGTCAATTGAATTGCCAATATTATATAGCCCATTGAGCCTAATACTTTCTATACAGAAATACATGTCATACTTCAAAATTAGCAACTATAGCATGATTTGGCGTCAGAGGATCATTAGCTTATTTAAAAAAAAAACATTTAAAATATATTGCCTACAGTCAGTCGGAAGGAAAGGCAGCACGTGCAATTTGGGCAGTTTAATGTTTGGTTGTGACTGTCTGTGAAAAGTAGAGGCCAAGCCAGGCATATTGTAATATTTCAAAATACAATCACAGGAAAACATTGTTCAGAAAGCAAATGGTTATTGCTGTAGAGAGAAGACAATTAAAATACAAATGTATTTTCATTTTCATTAGGGGGGGGGGGGTTCAGTGTAACTTAAAAAGTTTGTTTTTGGACAATAATGTCCTCCTCCAGTTTAGATGGACGTCATATTGTACTTGGTCTCCCCTTCTGGTAACCTATTATATGAACAACGTTGGTTTTATTGATCTGTGTCTGTCAGCAGAGTGGGCTACCTTGGAATTCAACATATTAAAAAAGATTCTGCTAGCGTCTCCAGTCATATAAAGTGTAGTAGAAATGAATGTGTTTATGAAAAGGCCACATTTATCTCATGTTAAGAATGAAGAAGTGTATCTGATAGTCTAGGTCTACTCTACCCTGTACCGGCTCAGTCATGCACTGAACACTCTTCATCCATACACTAGGTCTACTCTACCCTATACGGGCTCAGTCATGCACTGAACACTCTTTATCCATACACTAGTTCTACTCTACCCTGTACGGGCTCAGTCATGCACTGAACACTCTTTATCCATACACTAGTTCTACTCTACCCTGTACGGGCTCAGTCATGCACTGAACACTCTTTATCCATACACTAGTTCTACTCTACCCTGTACGGGCTCAGTCATGCACTGAACACTCTTTATCCATACACTAGTTCTACTCTACCCTGTACCGGCTCAGCCATGCACTGAACACTCTTTATCCATACACTAGGTCTACTCTACCCTGTACGGGCTCAGTCATGCACTGAACACTCTTTATCCATACACTAGTTCTACTCTACCCTATACGGGCTCAGTCATGCACTGAACACTCTTTATCCATACACTAGTTCTACTCTACCCTGTACGGGCTCAGTCATGCACTGAACACTCTTTATCCATACACTAGTTCTACTCTACCCTGTACGGGCTCAGTCATGCACTGAACACTCTATCCATACACTAGTTCTACTCTACCCTATACGGGCTCAGTCATGCACTGAACACTCTTTATCCATACACTAGGTCTACTCTACCCTGTACGGGCTCAGTTATGCACTGAACACTCTATCCATTCACTAGTTCTACTCTACCCTGTACGGGCTCAGTCATGCACTGAACACTCTTTATCCATACACTAGTTCTACTCTACCCTATACGGGCTCAGTCATGCACTGAACACTCTTTATCCATACACTAGGTCTACTCTACCCTGTACGGGCTCAGTCATGCACTGAACACTCTTTATCCATACACTAGGTCTACTCTACCCTGTACCGGCTCAGTCATGCACTGAACACTCTTTATCCATACACTAGGACTACTCTACCCTGTACCGGCTCAGTCATGCACTGAACACTCTTTATCCATACACTAGTTCTACTCTACCCTGTACTGGCTCAGTCATGCACTGAACACTCTTTATCCATACACTAGTTCTACTCTACCCTGTACTGGCTCAGTCATGCACTGAACACTCTTTATCCATACACTAGGTCTACTCTACCCTGTACTGGCTCAGTCATGCACTGAACACTCTTTATCCATACACTAGGTCTACTCTACCCTGTACGGGCTCAGTCATGCACTGAACACTCTTTATCCATACACTAGTTCTACTCTACCCTGTACGGGCTCAGTCATGCACTGAACACTCTTTATCCATACACTAGTTCTACTCTACCCTGTACGGGCTCAGTCATGCACTGAACACTCTTTATGCATACACTAGGACTACTCTACCCTGTACGGGCTCAGTCATGCACTGAACACTCTTTATGCATACACTAGGTCTACTCTACCCTGTACGGGCTCAGTCATGCACTGAACACTCTTTATGCATACACTAGGTCTACTCTACCCTGTACGGGCTCAGTCATGCACTGAACACTCTTTATCCATACACTAGGTCTACTCTACCCTGTACGGGCTCAGTCATGCACTGAACACTCTTTATCCATACACTAGGTCTACTCTACCCTGTACGGGCTCAGTCATGCACTGAACACTCTTTATCCATACACTAGGTCTACTCTACCCTGTACGGGCTCAGTCATGCACTGAACACTCTTTATGCATACACTAGTTCTACTCTACCCTGTACGGGCTCAGTCATGCACTGAACACTCTTTATCCATACACTAGGTCTACTCTACCCTGTACGGGCTCAGTCATGCACTGAACACTCTTTATCCATACACTAGTTCTACTCTACCCTGTACCGGCTCAGTCATGCACTGAACACTCTTTATCCATACACTAGGTCTACTCTACCCTGTACGGGCTCAGTCATGCACTGAACACTCTTTATCCATACACTAGGTCTACTCTACCCTGTACGGGCTCAGTCATGCACTGAACACTCTTTATCCATACACTAGTTCTACTCTACCCTGTACGGGCTCAGTCATGCACTGAACACTCTTTATCCATACACTAGGTCTACTCTACCCTGTACGGGCTCAGTCATGCACTGAACACTCTTTATCCATACACTAGTTCTACTCTACCCTGTACGGGCTCAGTCATGCACTGAACACTCTTTATCCATACACTAGTTCTACTCTACCCTGTACGGGCTCAGTCATGCACTGAACACTCTTTATCCATACACTAGTTCTACTCTACCCTATACGGGCTCAGTCATGCACTGAACACTCTTTATCTATACACTAGGTCTACTCTACCCTGTACGGGCTCAGTCATGCACTGAACACTCTTTATGCATACACTAGGACTACTCTACCCTATACGGGCTCAGTCATGCACTGAACACTCTTTATCCATACACTAGTTCTACTCTACCCTGTACGGGCTCAGTCATGCACTGAACACTCTTTATCCATACACTAGTTCTACTCTACCCTATACGGGCTCAGTCATGCACTGAACACTCTTTATGCATACACTAGGACTACTCTACCCTATACGGGCTCAGTCATGCACTGAACACTCCTTATGCATACACTAGGACTACTCTACCCTATACGGGCTCAGTCATGCACTGAACACTCCTTATGCATACACTAGTTCTACTCTACCCTGTACGGGCTCAGTCATGCACTGAACACTCCTTATGCATACACTAGTTCTACTCTACCCTGTACGGGCTCAGTCATGCACTGAACACTCTTTATCCATACACTAGGTCTACTCTACCCTGTACGGGCTCAGTCATGCACTGAACACTCTTTATCCATACACTAGGTCTACTCTACCCTGTACTGGCTCAGTCATGCACTGAACACTCTTTATCCATACACTAGGTCTACTCTACCCTGTACGGACTCAGTCATGCACTGAACACTCTTTATCCATACACTAGGTCTACTCTACCCTGTACGGACTCAGTCATGCACTGAACACTCTTTATCCATACACTAGTTCTACTCTACCCTGTACGGGCTCAGTCATGCACTGAACACTCTTTATCCATACACTAGTTCTACTCTACCCTGTACGGGCTCAGTCATGCACTGAACACTCTTTATCCATACACTAGTTCTACTCTACCCTGTACGGGCTCAGTCATGCACTGAACACTCTATGCATACACTAGGTCTACTCTACCCTGTACGGGCTCAGTCATGCACTGAACACTCTTTATCCATACACTAGTTCTACTCTACCCTGTACCGGCTCAGTCATGCACTGAACACTCTTTATCCATACACTAGTTCTACTCTACCCTGTACGGGCTCAGTCATGCACTGAACACTCTTTATCCATACACTAGGTCTACTCTACCCTGTACGGGCTCAGTCATGCACTGAACACTCTTTATCCATACACTAGTTCTACTCTACCCTGTACGGGCTCAGTCATGCACTGAACACTCTTTATCCATACACTAGGTCTACTCTACCCTGTACGGGCTCAGTCATGCACTGAACACTCTTTATCCATACACTAGGTCTACTCTACCCTGTACGGGCTCAGTCATGCACTGAACACTCTTTATCCATACACTAGGTCTACTCTACCCTGTACGGGCTCAGTCATGCACTGAACACTCTTTATCCATACACTAGGACTACTCTACCCTGTACGGGCTCAGTCATGCACTGAACACTCTTTATCCATACACTAGTTCTACTCTACCCTGTACGGACTCAGTCATGCACTGAACACTCTTTATCCATACACTAGGTCTACTCTACCCTGTACAGGCTCAGTCATGCACTGAACACTCTTTATCCATACACTAGGTCTACTCTACCCTGTACGGACTCAGTCATGCACTGAACACTCTTTATCCATACACTAGTTTACCTATTTTATTAGCTTAAATTACTATCCAATCTACTCATCACATTACAAATAGTAGATTATCGTACATACATTTGCACATGTGATGATTCATGGAATGCTTTATTATAAGGGTGCATTTTTATGTCACTGTACGCTCTTAAATAGCGGTTGTTTTTGTGCCAGCCAGGTAGGTGACTCCTGTAGTAAAACGCTGTGCTTAATATTAGGACAGTTGATGAATAAATAACAGTAGGCCTATAGAAAGCTGAATGGATCCTCTTTTTAACAGGCCATCAAAACTCTGTTCTCACGTCATTTGAACAGCCTATAGAAAGCTGAATGGATCCTCTTTTTAACAGGCCATCAAAACTCTGTTCTCACGTCATTTGAACAGCCTATAGAAAGCTGAATGGATCCTCTTTTTAACAGGCCATCAAAACTCTGTTCTCACGTCATTTGAACAGCCTATAGAAAGCTGAATGGATCCTCTTTTTAACAGGCCATCAAAACTCTGTTCTCACGTCATTTGAACAGCCTATAGAAACGTTGTGCAACATGAGCTCATGGGTTCTCATGATGTGTTTGATTTGATTCTGGATTACATTTATGTCAGAGTGATTAGAGGGACAACAGAACGCTAGGTACCAGGCCACTAGCGACTGGCAGATAGCAAGTTTGGTAGGCTACTACTCATCAGAGAGAAGCTTTGGAAAAGCCTAGTTACCATAACTAAACGTTCATGTGGTCATGACGGTAATACAGTCACCGTAACAGCCCTAAGATGAAGGCAGACAGAGTAGTGATGGTTGGGCCTTTTGAGAAACCCCATGTGGTCCAATATATAACAGCAGACATTCTGCTTGTCCACACAGCACACCATGCTCCATGCTCCTGATTGGATTCATGCATGGTGAGAGAAAGCATCTTTGACACACTGACAGCAGCTGGAGTGTGTGAGTGTGACGCAGTGCCTCAGAGAGAGGGATTTATAGAACCATTAGAATGCCTGGTCTTTAGTGGACCTGCCACACTGAGCTCTGCAGGGCCTGAGGACACAGGGAGAGGAGGGGGACGTGGTGAAGTGAGGGGGCGTTGTGTGTGTGTGAGTGAGTGTGTGAGTGAATGAGTGAGTGAGTGAGAGCTAGCGAGCGACACAGACAGAGACAAAGAGAGAGGTGGAGAGAGAGAGAGAGAGAGAGAGAGAGAGAGAGAGAGAGAGAAAGGAGAAAGGAGAGAGAGGAGAGAGAGGCGGAGAGAGAGAGACAGGGAGAGAGAGACGGAGAGAGAGAGGAGAGAGAGACCGACGGAGAGGGAGACGGAGAGAGAGACAGGGAGAGAGAGAGAGAGAGAGAGACAGGGAGAGAGAGACAGGGAGAGAGAGACAGGGAGAAAGGAGAGAGAGAGGAGAGAGAGACCGACGGAGACGGAGAGAGAGACGGAGAGAGAGACAGGGAGAGAGAGAGAGAGAGAGAGAGAGAGAGAGAGAGAGAGAGAGACAGGGAGAGAGAGAGAGGGAGAAAGGAGAGAGAGAGGAGAGAGAGACCGACGGAGACGGAGAGAGAGACGGAGACGTGTTAGAGTAGAGATGTACGAATAAATATTCTAGAGTTTTCTCTGGCAGCAGAGAGAGAAAACATGGGAGGGAAAGAGAAAAGGGGAGAGAAAGGCATCAACTGAGGAAGGACAGAGAGAGGAGCCAGACATACGAGACACATCCCTGATGCTGCTCTGATGACCGAAGACAGTCCCATAGCCCTGATTCTGCCCTGATGACTGAAGACAGTCCCATAGCCCTGATGCTGCTCTGACTGAATACAGTCCCATAGCCCTGATTCTGCTCTGATGACCGAAGACAGTCCCATAGCCCTGATTCTGCTCTGATGACCGAAGACAGTCCCATAGCCCTGATTCTGCTCTGATGACCGAAGACAGTCCCATAGCCCTGATTCTGCTCTGATGACCGAAGACAGTCCCATAGCCCTGATTCTGCTCTGATGACCGAAGACAGTCCCATAGCCCTGATTCTGCTCTGATGACCGAAGACAGTCCCATAGCCCTGATTCTGCTCTGATGACCGAAGACAGTCCCATAGCCCTGATTCTGCTCTGATGACCGAAGACAGTCCCATAGCCCTGATGCTGCTCTGATGACCGAAGACAGTCCCATAGCCCTGATGCTGCTCTGATGACCGAAGACAGTCCCATAGCCCTGATGCTGCTCTGATGACCGAAGACAGTCCCATAGCCCTGATGCTGCTCTGATGACCGAAGACAGTCCCATAGCCCTGATGCTCCTCTGATGACCGAAGACAGTCCCATAGCCCTGATGCTGCTCTGATGACCGAAGACAGTCCCATAGCCCTGATGCTGCACTGATGACCAAAGACAGTCCCATAGCCCTGATGCTGCTCTGACTGAAGACAGTCCCATTGCCCTGATGACCAAAGACAGTCCCATAGCCCTGATGCTGCTCTGACTGAAGACAGTCCTATAGCCCTGATGCTGCTCTGACTGAAGACAGTCCCATAGCCCTGATGCTGCACTGATGACCAAAGACAGTCCCATAGCCCTGATGCTGCTCTGACTGAAGACAGTCCCATTGCCCTGATGACCAAAGACAGTCCCATAGCCCTGATGCTGCTCTGAATGAAGACAGTCCTATAGCCCTGATGCTGCTCTGACTGAAGACAGTCCTATAGCCCTGATGCTGCTCTGACTGAAGACAGTCCTATAGCCCTGATGCTGCTCTGACTGAAGACAGTCCTATAGCCCTGCTGCTGCTCTGACTGAAGACAGTCCTATAGCCCTGCTTGAAGCTGATGGGACTGACAAAACAACCATATGGAGGAGCTCTGTACTGTGTTGTAGTGATGAATACAGGAGAGGGATGGAGAGAAAGGAGAGATGGAGAGAAAGGAGAGATGGAGAGAAAGGAGAGATGGAGAGAAAGAAGGGATGGAGAGAAAGGAGGGATGGAGAGAAAGGAGGGATGGAGAGAAAGGAGAGATGGAGAGAAAGGAGAGATGGAGAGAAATGAGGGATGGAGAGAAAGGAGGGATGGAGAGAAAGGAGGGATGGAGAAATGAGAGAGAGACAGCAGAGAGAGTGGGAGAGATGGAGAGAGGGATGGAGAAATGAGAGAGACAGCAGAGAGAGTGGGAGAGAGAGGAAAGATGGACAGAGGCGAGATGAGGGGGAGAGAGGAGAGAGTCAAAGACAGAGCGACAGAAAGGAGAGGTGAGAAAAAGAGCTCTAATAAAAGCCATCAGGAAACAGGCGTCACTACGTCACCTGCTGGGCAGAGGGAGGGAGAGGGGGAGGAAAGAAAGGTGGAATAGAGCAGGAGAAACATTAAAGACTAAAATCTGCAGTTTAGTGTCCATTTCAACCATGTTTCTAGAAATGTGAGTAAGAGATAGTAAGAACACAGTAACCACTGACATGACGCTCACTGACACACACACACACACACACACACACCAAGGTATTAGGCCAAGAGCAAAGAACACCACACAAAAGGTAGGCTACAGTCACCTGACGAACAGCAACACAATAAAACAACCCGACACCATTACGACAGCATGGAGAACCATTGTTAAGGGGTCATAAAAGATCCAGTCGTTCTCAGTTTCACTTCCTCCACATTATATCACTATGAAACACAGACTCCAACCCTGTTCCTGGAGAGTTACAGTCCAGTAGGTTTTAACTCCAACCCTGTTCCTGGAGAGTTACAGTCCTGTAGGTTTTAACTCCAGCCCTGTTCCTGGAGAGTTACAGTCCAGTAGGTTTTAACTCCAGCCCTGTTCCTGGAGAGTTACAGTCCAGTAGGTTTTAACTCCAATCCTGTTCCTGGAGAGTTACAGTCCAGTAGGTTTTAACTCCAACCCTGTTCCTGGAGAGTTACAGTCCAGTAGGTTTTAACTCCAATCCTGTTCCTGGAGAGTTACAGTCCAGTAGGTTTTAACTCCAGCCCTGTTCCTGGAGAGTTACAGTCCAGTAGGTTTTAACTCCAGCCCTGTTCCTGGAGAGTTACAGTCCAGTAGGTTTTAACTCCAGCCCTGTTCCTGGAGAGTTACAGTCCAGTAGGTTTTAACTCCAGCCCTGTTCCTGGAGAGTTACAGTCCAGTAGGTTTTAACTCCAGCCCTGTTCCTGGAGAGTTACAGTCCAGTAGGTTTTAACTCCAGTCCTGGCACCCAGTGATCTGCCTGTCACTGGAGTCAGTGTTTCCCAAAGATATATGTTCTTACTTGTGAGGGAGCAAAGCATTGTGAAGCAACATCCAGTGATGCAAACAACATTCAAGCAAAACCAACAACGGCTCCAATTTGTGTGAGGTGGGGAGCCATAGCTAGACCGCTAAATGACTACGTTCTAGCAGGGGAAACAAGCTGCCTCCTCAATGCCACATTGGCAGACAGATAGAAAGGCAGTAAATGCATTGACATTACACTGTGGCCTGTCTCTGAGTCATGAGTCTGTTTCTCACAGTGACTGATTCCTTGTGTTCCCTCTCCTAACCATGGTGAAAGAGCTGCAGCGTGCAGTTCTGGCCAGCAGGGGGAGTGTCAGGGAAATGTCTGATTTTCCTACCATGTCATCTCCACAGAGCCCAGAGTAATGCTGCCGGCAGGCTGCAGCCACTAAACATTCATCATAGAAGGACCAGATACACTGTGAGAGAAGACGAGGCTATTGTCCACCTACACAGTTATGACTGCCACAGTGGTGATATAAGATTGCAGTTATATCATCATATCACTGAAATAGGACACACACACATCTATGTTGTTGCACGGCCTTAGGAGCCCGGGGAGGATTGATGATGGTGCAGTAAACTGGACATTCAGGGCCACATACACTAAGCTCTGTTTTCATTCAGTCTGGAGTGGGCGGGGCTTATCACACTGGGATAATGGGATCAATTGGAGGGGGGCGGGGTCTCTTAGTGACAGGCGAAGGAGAATCACATTCAGACTGGAGCCTGATAACACAGACAGGCTAGTCAGGGCCCTCCAACCTTGTTCCTGGAGAGCTACCCTCCTGTAGGTTAACGCCAACCCTGTTCCCGGAGAGCTATCCTCCTGTAGGTTAACGCCAACCATGTTCCTGGAGAGCTATCCTCCTGTAGGTTAATGCCAACCCTGTATCTGGAGAGCTATCCTCCTGTAGGTTTTAACTCCAACCATGTTCCTGGAGACCTATCCTCCTGTAGGTCAACTCCAACCATGTTCCTGGAGAGCTATCCTCCTGTAGGTTAACTCCAACCATGTTCCTGGAGAGCTATCCTCCTGTAGGTTAATGCCAACCCTGTATCTGGAGACCTATCCTCCTGTAGGTTAACGCCAACCCTGTATCTGGAGAGCTATCCTCCTGTAGGTTAACTCCAACCATGTTCCTGGAGAGCTATCCTCCTGTAGGTTAATGCCAACCCTGTATCTGGAGAGCTACCACCCTGTAGGTTAACTCCAACCATGTTCCTGGAGAGCTATCCTCCTGTAGGTCAACTCCAACCATGTTCCTGGAGAGCTATCCTCCTGTAGGTTAACTCCAACCATGTTCCTGGAGAGCTATCCTCCTGTAGGTTAATGCCAACCCTGTATCTGGAGACCTATCCTCCTGTAGGTTAACGCCAACACTGTATCTGGAGAGCTATCCTCCTGTAGGTTAACTCCAACCATGTTCCTGGAGAGCTATCCTCCTGTAGGTTAATGCCAACCCTGTATCTGGAGAGCTACCACCCTGTAGGTTAACTCCAACCATGTTCCTGGAGAGCTATCCTCCTGTAGGTCAACTCCAACCATGTTCCTGGAGAGCTATCCTCCTGTAGGTCAACTCCAACCATGTTCCTGGAGAGCTATCCTCCTGTAGGTCAACTCCAACCATGTTCCTGGAGAGCTATCCTCCTGTAGGTTAACGCCAACCATGTTCCTGGAGACCTATCCTCCTGTAGGTCAACTCCAACCATGTTCCTGGAGAGCTATCCTCCTGTAGGTTAACGCCAACCATGTTCCTGGAGACCTATCCTCCTGTAGGTCAACTCCAACCATGTTCCTGGAGAGCTATCCTCCTGTAGGTTAACTCCAACCTTGTTCCTGGAGAGCTACCACCCTGTAGGTTATACATCCAACTTGATTCAGTTTATCAACCAGCTAATTATTTGAATCAGGTGTGCTAGATTAGAATTTCAGTGAAAACCTACTGGACTGTAACTCTACAGGAACAGGGTTGGAGTTAAAACCTACTGGACTGTAACTCTCCAGGAACAGGGTTGGAGTTTTTTTAAAGTACTTTTATTTCACCTTTATTTAACCAGGCTAGTTGAGAACACCTTTATTTAACCAGGTAGGCCAGTTGAGAACACCTTTATTTAACCAGGTAGGCTAGTTGAGAACACCTTTATTTAACTAGGTAGGCTAGTTGAGAACACCTTTATTTAACCAGGTAGGCTAGTTGAGAACAAGTTCTCATTTACAACTGCGACCTGGCCACGATAAAGCATAGCAATTTGACACATACAACAA
The DNA here is from genome assembly GCF_057628025.1 of Oncorhynchus mykiss. Taxonomy (NCBI): domain Eukaryota; kingdom Metazoa; phylum Chordata; class Actinopteri; order Salmoniformes; family Salmonidae; genus Oncorhynchus; species Oncorhynchus mykiss. The sequence goes on along the minus strand of NC_143034.1, from coordinate 69,053,546 downwards.
CACAGAGTTACACATGGAATAAACAAAACAAAAAGTCTATATACAGTGAGTGCAAATGAGGTAAGTTAAGGCAATAAATAGGCCATGGTGGCGAAGTAATTACAATATAGCAATTAAACACTGGAATGGTAGATGTGCAGAAGATGAATGTGCAAGTAGAGATACTGGGGTGCAAAAGGAGCAAGATAAATAAATAAATACAGTATGGGGATGAGGAAGGTAGATAGATGGGCTGTTTACAGATGGGCTATGTACAGGTGCAGTGATCTGTGAGCTGCTCTGACAGCTGGTGCTTAAAGCTAGTGAGGGAGATGTGAGTCTCCAGCTTCAGAGATTTTGCAGTTCGTTGCAGTCATTGGCAGCAGAGAACTGGAAGGAAAGACGGCCAAAGGAGGAATTGGCTTTGGGGGTGAGATATACCTGCTGGAGTGCATGCTAAGAGTGGGTGCTGCTATGGTGACCAGTGAGCTGAGATAAGGCGGGGCTTTACCTAGCAGAGACTTGTAGATAACCTGAAGCCAGTGGGTTTGGCGACGAGTATGAAGCGAGGGCCAACCAACGAGAGCGTACAGGTCGCAATGGTGGGTAGTGTATGGGGCTTTGGTGACAAAACAGATGGCAGTGATAGACTGCATCCAGTTTATTGAGTAGAGTGTTGGATGCTATTTTAAAGATGACATCGCCGAAGTCGAGGATCGGCAGGATGGTCAGTTTTACGAGGGTATGTTTGGCAGCATGAGTGAAAGATGCTTTGTGCGATATAGGAAGCCGATTCTAGATTTAATTTTGGATTGGAGATGCTTAATGTGAGTCTGGAAGGAGAGTTTACAGTCTAACCCAGCTATTTGTAGTTGTCCACGTATTCTAAGTCAGAGCCGTCCAGAGTAGTGATGCTGGACGGGCGAGCAGGTGCGGACAGTGATCGGTTGAATAGCATGCATTTAGATTTAGAAATAGGTCCGTTATGCTCTGGTTTGAATCACGTTGTTCGAACTGGCGAGAGATTTCCAAGCTAAAGGTTAGCTGATGACCGCTAGCAATGATTTGCTGACTGATAGCTGGTAGGTAGTTAGCTGGCTAGCTTCAGTTGAGGGATTCCAGATCCGAAGTAAATAGAAATACTTTAGAAAAAAGCAGATCCACATCACATTGGGTGAGGCGGGATGCAGGAGAGTATTTAGAAGTTGAGGTTTAGGAAAATATTTTTTCACACGACAGGACAATGAATCCAACACGACGCCATGTTGGATTCGGATGTTAAAACCTACTGGACTGTAACTCTCCAGGAACAGGGTTGGAGTTAAAACCTACTGGACTGTAACTCTCCAGGAACAGGGTTGGAGTTAAAACCTACTGGACTGTAACTCTCCAGGAACAGGGTTGGAGTTAAAACCTACTGGACTGTAACTCTCCAGGAACAGGGTTCAGAGCAAGAGATGGAGAGTAGAATGAGGCTGAAAGGCAGACGTTCGATGTAGGCTTATATGAACGAGAGAGCGAGAAAGAAGCAGAAAGATGAGAGAAAAAGAGAGGAGAAAGAGAGAGAGGAAGGATGCAGGAAGTGTGATTGTGATCATAATTAGACAGACAAGGCAGGCTAGTGCTCTAAAGACAGTCCCTCCTACACCTCATTATCATTAGCTCTCTGCTCCAGACCCTCCCCTCAGCTCTTCAAAAGAGATGCTGCTGTTGATGCCTTCCAGCACCCCTCCTAACTTTCTGCATTGCACCAGAGCTCCAGTCAAAACAGCTACCACTCAACGTTGCAACCGCACCCCCCTGCACCCCAACCCTAAGGCCCTTTTCCCTGGGTAAAAATCCATTCCTACCCCCCCCCCCCCCCCCACACACACACACACACACACACTCGTTCCCATGAAGCCTGCCAGCCAGACCCTGTACTATTCCTCAGTGTCAGCAGTAACCCTCCCTTCAACTTCCTGAGGCTTTTAATGTCCTATTAGATCGGCAAAGGAAGAGAAACTGTTGGGAGTGGGGGAGACAGGCGAGGCGGGGGGAGACAGGCGGGGCAGGGGGAGACAGGCGGGCAGGGGGAGACAGGCGGGGCAAAGGAAGAGAGACTGTTGGGAGAGGGGGAGACAGGCGGGGCAAAGGAAGAGAGACTGTTGGGAGAGGGGGAGACAGGCGGGGCAAAGGAAGAGAGACTGTTGGGAGAGGGGGAGACAGGCGAGGCAGGGGAGACAGGCGGGGCAAAGGAAGAGACTGTTGGGAGAGGGGGAGACAGGCGGGGCAGGGGGAGAGAGGCGAGGCAAAGGAAGAGAGACTGTTGGGAGAGGGGGAGACAGGCGGGGCAAAGGAAGAGAGACTGTTGGGAGAGGGGGAGACAGGCGGGGCAGGGGGAGAGAGGCGAGGCAAAGGAAGAGAGACTGTTTGTTGGGGGAGACAGGCGGGGCAAGGGTGAGAGAGACAGGCGGGGCAAGGGTGAGAGAGACAGGCGGGGCAAGGGTGAGAGAGACAGGCGGGGCAAGGGTGAGAGAGACAGGCGGGGCAAGGGTGAGAGAGACAGGCGGGGCAAGGGTGAGAGAGACAGGCGGGGCAAGGGTGAGAGAGACAGGCGGGGCAAGGGTGAGAGAGACAGGCGGGGCAAGGGTGAGAGAGACAGGCGGGGCAATGGTGAGACAGACAGGCGGGGCAAGGGTGAGAGAGATAGGCGGGGCAAGGGTGAGAGAGACAGGCGGGGCAAGGGTGAGAGAGACAGGCGGAGCAAGGGTGAGAGAGATAGGCGGGGCAAGGGTGAGAGAGATAGGCGGGGCAAGGGTGAGAGAGACAGGCGGGGCAAGGGTGAGAGAGACAGGCGGGGCAAGGGTGAGAGAGATAGGCGGGGCAAGGGTGAGAGAGATAGGCGGGGCAAGGGTGAGAGAGATAGGCGGGGCAAGGGTGAGAGAGATAGGCGGGGCAAGGGGAGACAGGCGGGGCAAGGGGAGACAGGCGGGGCAAGGGGAGACAGGCGGGGCAAGGGTGAGGGAGACAGGCGGGGCAAGGGTGAGAGAGACAGGCGGGGCAAGGGTGAGAGAGACAGGCGGGGCAAGGGGAGACAGGCGGGGCAAGGGGAGAGACTGTGGGAGAGCAGCAGGGCCCACAGCTAGTGAACAGGGGGGTAGAAGCAGACCATGAGAGCAGTGACTCACCACACACTGTTTCACATGCAATAAGCCGCTCTGCCGGAGATGGACACACACACACGGGCGTGCACGTACACACACACCATCATAAATAGACTCCCTGACACGCACAGCCTTACAGACATTTACTCTCTTGTCCTCTCCTCTCGGTTTCTATATTTAATAGTGGTGAGGTTGAGGAGGAAGAGGGGGTGGATGCTGATGCTTCAGTGCTGTTCTGACTGACCCCCTGAGGGTTCAAGCCAGGGCTGTGTCAGGTGACGTCTCCCCTCCCTCGCTCTACTTTCCCCTTGACTGACTAACGCCTAGCCTGTCGGCCCCAGGCTCACTGAGCAGCACGAGACAGAGAAGCATCGCCGAAGACGTGTGGCATAGACTAACCATCTCTACCATTACACTGTACTACACACCTACTACCGTCCAGTTCCTCTGCTGTCTGAACCTGCCACACACCTTTAACAGGCCCCATGTAGACACACCTTCCAGCCAACCTCACCCTGTGGAAGCAGGAGAGACATGAAACAGAATGGTGCAAGTACCCACGCGATGCAGCGTGTTCTCTCTTAGCAGCAGCAGCATCACAGAGCTGAGCTGAGCATGGAGACAAGCTGCTTTGATGCTACCATGATCAAATGGTGTTTGGTGATGTTATGCTGCTGTTCAGACGTGATGTGTGTATGCATGTGTGTACATGTGTGTGTGTGATGAAGGGTGTATATTCAGTATTCAGACCCCTTGTATTTCTTCACATTGTATTGTGTTACAAAGTGGGACTAAAATAGATTTGTCATGTTTTGTCAACAACACACACAATACTCTCATGTCAAAGTGTGAAAAACATAGCTGACAGTGACCGACTTAGCAAGAGGAAAAGTGATGCACAACCACATTCAGAAAGGTCACCTTGTGTGTGATTCTATTCTAACTCTGAACAGTAAGTGGAGGTCTTGACTGAGTTCCTACACAAGGGTCCCATCCCTGGTCTAGTTAAGAATGATGCCCTACATTATGTATTAAAACACCCAGACATCTCAAAGATACACTTGTCCTTCTGAACTGAGCTGCAGGACAGGAATGAAACCGCTCAGGGATGTTACCATTAGGGCGGCAAGTAGCCTAGCGGTTAGAGCGTTGGACTAGTAACCGGAAGGTTGCAAGATCAAATCCCCGAGCTGACAAGGTGAAAATCTGTTGTTCTTAACTGACTTGGTAAAATAAAAATAAGTGAAGCCATTGGGGATTTTAAAACAGCGTTCAATGGCTGTGATGGGAGAAAACTGAAGATGGATCAACAACACAATAATGACCTAAATGACCGTGAAAAGAACACAAATGTACTAAATAATAACAAAACATGCATACTGTATGCAATACTGCAAAAAACATGGCAAATGAATATAATTTTTGGGCTAAATGCAAAGCCAACACATCACTGAGGAGACGATCTGCCTCCTTATTGTCAAGCATGGGGGTGGCTGCATCGTGGTATACAGTTTAAGTCAGGTTTTACATACACTTAAGTTTGAGTCATTTAAAACTCGTTTTTTCAAACACTCCACAAATTTCTTGTTAAGAAACTATAGTTTTGGCAAGTCGGTTAGGACATCTACTTTGTGCATGACATAAGTCATTTTTCCAACAATTGTTTACAGACAGATTAAATCACTTAATCACAATTCCAGTGAGTCAGAAGTGTACATGCACTAAGTTGACTGTGCCTTTCAACAGCTTGGAAAACTCCAGAAAATGATGTCATGGCTTTAGAAGCTTCTGATAGGATAATTGACATAATTTGAGTCAATTGGAGGTGTACCTGTGGATGTATTTCAAGGACTACCTTCAAACTCAGTGCCTCTTTGCTTGACATCATGGGAAAATCAAAAGAGAGACATCAGAAAAAACATTTGTAGACCTCCACAAGTCTGGTTCATCCTTGGGAGCAATTTCCAAACACCTGAAGTTACCACGTTCATCTGTACAAACAATAGTACGCAAGTATAAACACCATGGGACCACGCAGCCGTCATACCGCTCAGGAAGGAGACGCGTTCGTTCTCCTAGAGATGAACGTACTGGTGCGAAAAGTGTAAATCAATCCCAGAACAAAGGCAAAGGACTTTGTGAAGATGCTGGAGGAAACAGGTGGAAAAGTATCTATATCCACAGTAAAACGAGTCCTATATCGACATAACCTGAAAGGCCGCTCAGCAAGGAAGAAGCCACTGCTCCAAAACCGCCATAAAAAAGCCAAAATATGGTTTGCAACTGCACATGGGGACAAAGATTGTACTTTTTGGAAAAATGTCTTCTGGTCTATGAAACAAAAATAGAACGTTTTGGCCATAATGACCATTGTTATGTTTGGAGGAAAAAGGGGGAGGCTTGCAAGCCTAAGAACACCATCCCAACCGTGAGGCACGGGGGTGGCAGCATCATGTTGTGGGGGTGCTTTGCTGCAGGAGGGACTGGTGCACTTCTCAAAATAGATGGCTTCATGAGGAAGGAAAATTATGTGGATATATTGACGCAACATCTCAAGACATCAGTCAGGAAGTTAAAGCTTGGTCGCAAATGGGTCTTCCAAATGGACAATGACCCCAAGCATACTTCCAAAGTTGTGGCAAAATGGCTTAACCTCTTGAACCTCTGGGGGCAGTATTTCATTTTTGGATGAAAAACGTTCCCGTTTTAAACAAGATATTTTGTCACGAAAATATGCTCGACTATGCATATAATTGACAGCTTTGGAAAGAAAACACTCTGACGTTTCCAAAACTGCAAAGATATTGTCTGTGAGTGCCACAGAACTAATGCTACAGGCGAAACCAAGATGAAATTTCATACAGGAAGTGAGCCAGATTTCGAATGCGCTGTGTTCCAATGTCTCCTTATATGGCTGTGAATGTGCAAGGAATGAGCCTACACTTTCTGTCGTTTCCCCAAGGTGTTTGCAGCATTGTGACGTATTTGTAGGCATATCATTGGAAAATTGACCATAAGAGACTACATTTACCAGGTGTCCGCTCGGTGTCCTCCGTCGAAACTATTGCGTAATCTCCAGGTGCGTGCATTTTTCCATTTTGAACAGAGAAACAAAACTGCCACGAGTGATTTATCATCGAATAGATATGTGAAAAACACCTTGAGGATTGATTCTAAACAACGTTTGCCATGTTTCTGTCGATATTTTGGAGTTAATTTGGAAAAAAGTTTGCGTTGTAATGACTGAATTTTCGGGGGTTTTTCTTAGCCAAACGTGATGAACACAAGTAATCTTTTTGGAAAAACCCCATGCGATACAGACAGCGAAGTATCGTTCCTGGAAGTGTGCATCATTGAAGAGAGATGTGTGAAAAACACCTTGAGGATTGGTTCTAAACAACGTTTGCCATGTTTCAGTCGATATTATGGAGTTCATTTTGAAAAAAGTTTGGCGTTTGGATAACTGAATTTTCGGTTTTTTTTTGGTAGCCAAACGTGACGCCCCAAACGGACCGATTTCTCCTGCACAAAAAATCTTTCAGGAAAAACTGAACATTGCTATCTAACTGAGAGTCTCATCATTGAAAACATCCGAAGTTCTTCAAAGGTAAATAATTTTATTTGAATGCTTTTCTTATTTTTGTGAAAATGTTGCCTGCTGAATGCTAGGCTTAATGCTATGCTAGCTATCAATACTCTTACACAAATGCTTGTGTAGCTATGGTTGAAAATCTGAGATGACAGTGTTGTTAACAAAAGGCTAAGCTTGTGAGCCAATATATTTTTTTAATTTCATTTGCGATTTTCATGAATAGTTAGTCATTATGGTAATGAGCTTGAGGCTATAATTACGCTCCCGGATATGGGATTGCTCGTCGCAACAGGTTAAGGACAACAAAGTCAAGGTATTGGAGTGGCCATCAATTCCATAGAAAATGTGTGGGCAGAACTGAAAAAGTGTGTGCGAGCAAGGAGACCTACAAACCTGACTGAGTTACATCAGCTGTCAGGAGGAATGGGCCAAAATTCACCCAACTTATTGTGGGAAGCTTGTGGAAGGCTACCTGAAACGTTTGACCCAAGTTAAACAATTTAAAGGCAATGCCAACAAATACTATTTTAGTGAATGTAAACTTCTGACCCACTGGAATGTGATGAAAGAAATAAAAGCTGCAATAAATATTTCTCTACTTTTATTCTGACATTTCACATTCTTAAAATAAAGTGGCGATCCTAACTGACCTAAAACAGGGAATTTTTACCAGGATTAAATGTCAGGAATTGTGAAAAACTGAGTTTAAATGTAGTTGGCTAAGGTATAGGTAAACTTCCAACTTCAACTGTAGGTATGCTTGACATCGACAAATACTGGGACGTTTTTCAGGATAAAAAGAAATGGGATAGGGATAAACACAAGCAAAATCCTAGAGGGAAACCTGCCTCAGTCTGCTTTACACCAGACACTGGTAGAGGAATTCACCTTTCAGCAGGGCAATAACCTAAAACACAAGGTCACATATACACTGGAGTTGATTACCAAGAAGACAGTGAATGTTCCGGAGTGGCCAATTTACAGTTGACTTCAATCTGCTTGAAATACTATAGCAAGACTTGAACATTGCCGTGATCCCTAACATCTTGATCCCTAACATATTATGAAAATAAGTCAAATATTGCACAACCCAGGGGTTTAAAGCTAAACACTAAAGTTGAATCTAACATGTATGGACTCAGGGAGCTGAATACTGATGCCACTACATTTTATTGGTTTAATTTGTATGATTCTTAAAATTAAAAACAAAAATACATTTCCACTTTGACAGAGGATTTTGTGTAGATTGTTTATATATAAAAAAAAGAGTTAGGTAAGGGATAAACACTGACATTCTGTACATTACCTTGAAAATAAGGGACGACGCAGGGCAGCCATGCGGAGCAAAGTACCTTTGCAGAGTACATTTTTTTCCAAGGTAATGTACAGAACGGAGGCCGTTATCCTGCTTATACCACAGTTGCCAAAGAAAACAATATGATAGCACACATATACCAGTTGCCAAAGAAAACAATATGATAGCACACATATACCAGTTGCCAAAGAAAACAATATGATAGCACACATATACCAGTTGCCAAAGAAAACAATATGATAGCACACATATACCAGTTGCCAAAGAAAACAATATGATAGCACATTTACCACAGTTGCCAAATAAAACAATATGATAGCACACATTTACCGGTATAATCAAATGTATACTCTCTCATCGTTTGGTTGCTAGAGACACTACCCACTACTGTCCTTCGTTCTTTATGTTTTGTTGCCATGCTTCACACACTGGTGTAACTCTGCCTTAGAGAGCTGTGGAGGATAGACATCATGTTGTGCTCTCTATGAACCAGATCAGTGGTGTAGAGCCCAGATCATAGATCAGAGGGCAAAGCCTCCGAGAGGCAGCCAACACCATCATGATCATTACCCAGACAGGTCTATCATGGTCTAGCTAACTAGCCTCTCCATAATACACACACCTATACATACTGTCTGTCTACTACTGCCCCTGCACTATCTAGCCTCTCCATAATACACACACCTATACATACTGTCTGTCTACTACTGCCCCTGCACTATCTAGCCTCTCCATAATACACACACCTATACATACTGTCTGTCTACTACTGCCCCTGCACTATCTAGCCTCTCCATAATACACACACCTATACATACTGTCTGTGTACTACTGCCCCTGCACTATCTAGCCTCTCCATAATACACACACCTATACATACTGTCTGTCTACTACTGCCCCTGCACTATCTAGCCTCTCCATAATACACACACCTATACATACTGTCTGTCTACTACTGCCCCTGCACTATCTAGCCTCTCTCGGTCTCTAGTCATGGTTGATGGTTGTTATTAGTGCAGCCGTGTTTCTCTCGGCGTGTACACAGAGCACTGGAGGGTTTTTCTCCTCTCTCACACACACACAGGATAAATGTAGGTTTGGGCTCTGGTCTGCTTTGATGGGCTTTCCCCTGCCTATTCCCGACTCTTTACCAGCTAACACAGAGGGCACATTAATCCTGTGTGTGCGTGTGTGTACTACAGATGGTGAATGGCCCTGCCTAGACGAACAAAGGAAGGACTGCATGGTCATCTGTCATGCCTCTGAGCCAACAGATGCCCAGCAGAGTGTGAGAGTGGTCCCTCGGATTAGAACCACCAAGCCAATCAGAGAACACAACCTTCTCGGTAGAATCCCCAAGGCACCAATCAGAAGGCCTAAAGCCCAGATGAGGTCTCTGAGGACATGTAAAATAATCCACCATCCGTAGCTCAGTAGATCAGAGGAGTGACATATGAGGACACCAAATTGCTTTTAAAGCAATAAAGTTCATGAATCCAGGAACTTAAAGGTTGCCTGCCTGCGTGTCGTGTGATGGAACAATGGGGAGTAAGTGTCCACAGTAAAAGTGATGGATGGGAGAGTTTTGGGCCTGTCCCCGCCCAGTGATTGACAGGTCATTAGCCAGATGGAGGCACTGGCTGGCTCAGAGCCAGCTGATTGGCTGGGTAATATCCCAGGATGCTTTGTGATATGGTGGGCAGATTCAAGACTCTGCCTCTGGTCAGCAGAGAGAGCAAGAGAGAGAGAAGAGAGAACATGGGCCAGACAGAGAAGCAAAGACGGATGCCTCGACACACACTACTCCAAGTCAGACAGACACAGACGAAGTGAGAGGGAAGGGATGGGAACTAGTCTGTTTAATTGGACAGTTTAAACGTAGCTTCATTAGAGCATCAACAAAAGGGAGCCTGGTACCACTTGAAAGATGCACGGACAAGGTTCACGGGACAGGAGACTGGCATTTTGGGTTACAACCAGGTGCTGGCTGGGTCTAGTGTGTGTGTGCAGTGTCTTATCCACTTGACCAGTGATGCCCTCGCCTGTAAAGCACTGAGGTGATACACCAGCCCAGAGGCGATAGAGAAACGCACACTCACACAGAGTACATTTACAGAGCAAGGTGTAGTCCTGCACACAAATCTGACAGGACAGCACGATACAGCTAGAAGCAGCAGAATGTCAGGCTACAGGACAGTACATATCTAGAACAGGCTAAAGACGAGCCTGGAAGACAGGCTGGGTGAGGATGGTTAGAGGGGCCTGTGGGAGGGGATCTTGATCTGTGTGAAGATGGATGGCCTTAGCCAGCCAGCCAGCCAGCCGCAGACATGCTGACAGAAAGCTATGCCCCATCAGACAGCTCTTTGCCTAGGAGGGGAGGGTGGCTGGGTCTGGGAGGTATGGTGTGAGGGGGGAGAGAGGGAGGGAAGGCTTGGGTAGCAGCCAGAAACTAAGCCTGTCAGTTCACAACAACCCACACAGATAATCTGCCTGGACTCCGTTTGGGCGGGGTGGTGTGGAAGAAGAGTGAATGAGATGTGGTGGGGACCCATCATAGACGGAGGGATCTGAGTGGAAGAGAGGGAACAAATAAGAGAAGAAAGTATGGGATACGAGAGGAAATTAATGTGTCATCTTGACAGAAATACATTCACTCAGTCCTTCATCCTGTTCTCCACAGGCCACAACTTCTTTCTCTCTCTCTCCCTCTCTTACTTTATTTTTCATCAAAGAGCAAGACAAGTATGGGGTGGGTGAGGGGGGAAACTGTTCCTCTGATCATGCAAAAGGATTTATTCAATCAAAAACAGTTAGTCGGGCTCTGCTGCCTTTCGCTCGTCGTCGCAACCCTTTCTCCTAAAATCAAAGGAACCACTGACTTCTTGAAAGCTGCAGAGACTGAAACACTGTCATTATGCCCCCTTTCTTGTCTTTCATTATGCCGTCTGTCATTTCCACTCATCTCAGGTTATTGGCTGTGGGTTAACATTTCAGGAAGATTCCCTAAAGTGGAAATGTTTCAGTGTTGCACTGTTTCTAGGCGTATCTGGCCTATCTGCTGATAGCTAAATCGTTGTAACAGGGCCATGATCATTACGGCACACAACGTAAAACATTCAATAACATTTTGCAAAAGGAAACAAAAATATGCATTTCTTATTGGTCTCGTCCAGGTAGTCCCGCCTTGTCGGTTTTCTTCCGTTTGGTGTCCAATGAACATGACCCCCCGATAAATATCATTGAAATGGGCCTTGTTTTCACACTCTATTTAGATCAAGATACATGGGAACATAAATAATCATGACCAATGATGGGGAAATAACACAAATCAATAAAGATACTATTGTGATATGTATTTTAGACAATATCATACAGATACTTTGACGAAGTATTGATATGTACTTTAACTTCACTAGGGTAGGGGGCAACATTCGGAATTTTGGATGAAAAGCGTGCCAAAATTAAACTGCCAAAATTAAACTGCCTGCTACTCAGGCCCAGAAGATGGGATGTGCATATAATAGATTTGGGTAGATTTGGATAGAAAACACTCTAAAGTTTCCAAAACTGTTAAAATAATGTATGTGAGTATAACAGAACTGATATGGCAGGCGAAAACCCGAGGAAAATCCAACCAGGAAGTACTATTACTTTGAAAGGCTGTTTTTCCATTGAAAGCCTATTCATCATACAAATACTTAGGACCCAGTTCACGAGCTCTGTGGCTTCCTCTACATGTGGCCAGTCTTTAGGCATTGTTTCAGGCTTTTACTCTGAAAAATGGAGGGAGATACAGCACTTTCAATCAGTGGCCAGTGGAAATTTCCATTCATCAGCCATGCGCCTGATCGGGAACGCGCCTTTGTTTCTCCTTTCCTATTGACGAAGCTTTTGTCCGGTTTAAATATTGATTATTTATGACAAAAACAACCAGAGGATTGATTTTAAACTTTGTTTGGCATGTTTCTACTAACTTTTATTGTACTTTTTAAAAACTTTTTGTTTGGACTTAGTGCACGCGCCTTAAGCATTCGGATTACTGAACAAAACGCGTGAACAAAAAGGAGGTATTTGGTCATAAAGAGGGACATTATCGAACAAAATTAACATTTATTGTCTAACATGGAGACTTGGGAGTGCCACCAGATGAAGATCATCAAATGTAAGTGATTAATTTTAATTATATTTCTAACTTTTGTGACACTCTCCTTGGCTGGAAAATGGCTGTATGAGTTTCTGTGGCTAGGTGCAGACCTAACAATCGCAAAGTGTGCTTTCTCCGTAAAGCCTTTTTGAAATCTGACACAGCGGTTGCATTAAGGAGAAGTTTCTTTATTCGTTTGTTTAACACTTGTATCGTTTATCAATGTTTGTGATGACTATTTCTGTAATTTGATGTGGCTCTCTGCACTTTCACCGGATGTTTGTTTGAGACAATGCATTTCTGAACATAACGCACCAATGTAAACTGAGATTTTTGGATATAAATATGAACTTTATCGAACAAAACATATATGTATTGTGTAACATGAAGTCCTATGAGTGCCATCTGATGATGGCACATATTCAAAGGTTAGTGATTAATTTTCTCTCTATTTCTGCGTTTTGTGACTCCTCTCTTTGGCTGGAAAAATGGCTGTATGGTTTTCTGTGACGAGGTGCTGACTTAACATAATCGCATGGTGTGCTTTCGCAGTAACGTGAAATCGGACACTGTGGTTGGATTTACAAGAAGTTTCTTTAAAATGGTGGATAATACTTGTATGTTTGAGGAATTTTAATTATGGGATTTCTGTTGTTTTGAATTTGGCGCCCTGCAATTTCACTGGCTGTTGTCAAGGTGGGACGCTAGCTTCCCACTTGTACCAGAGGTTAAAAAAATGAATTGCTTGGTAGCGTTAGCTAGCGCTAGACTGGCGCCAAAACTGCACTGTATTTCATCCTATAGCTTGTTCTCCATCTTCTTTTTAAATGGTAAACCAACATGTTTTCAGAGCTATTATTTCCCTGACTGATCAGAACTCATTTTCTCATGCCTCATCTCTCTGCAGCAGACATAGTGAGCAATATGTTCGGAACATCAAATCAATAAATATAGAATCGTGACAATTGTGAGAATCGCAATACATATAGCATCAGCACCTAAGTATCGTGCCAGCCCTATCCACGACCTTCATGAATATTCAGTCCCACCTCAGCCTCCTCCTGACCTTCATTAGCCATTCATAAACTATCAATTATAAATCCATCCATAGGTGGGTGAGGAACAGCAAAGAGCCAGACAGCCAACCTTTGAAAGCAGGGGCAGGCTTCCACAATATGCTAGTTGACAGTTTTCCTCCTTCACTCTCTTCATTTACTTTACCAGTAACTATTTAAGTGGTAGAATTACTTCCAGATTGATGCAGTTAGATGCAGCAATCTTCTGGAAAACAACCTTCAATTAATTAAGAGAGAAAACATTACTTAACAGTCTGATGCACACACGCAAAACACACACTTTGGGCTGTGGCATATATACGCAAACAAACATGCACGTAGACACACACTGTGGCACACAGATGCGTATACACACTAAAAACCAAAAACACAGTCCCAAAGAGTGAACAGAAAGAGTAAGGAACTACAGAAGACAGAAGAAACTAGAAAAACTGGACAGCACCTAGTTCCTTCTTTAGCCAACTAAAAGTGGAAGAGCTTTTAACAATTTAGTAATACAAGGAAATACAGTAGGGTTAGTACGGTACAAAGCCATCCAACCACAGTATAATTCTGCCAGAAGGCACCATGGCATGGGCCAATCCAAACCGGGCCACTAACTGACAGAATTGCCAATCAAACGCCCCGGCTAAAGAAAGAAAGGAGAGATGGGAGAGATGGGAGAGATGGGGACGGGGCGAGAGAGATGGGGACGGGGCGAGAGAGATGGGGACGGGGCGAGAGATGGGGACGGGGCGAGAGAGATGGGGACGGGGCGAGAGAGATGGGGACGGGGCGAGAGAGATGGGGACGGGGCGAGAGAGATGGGGACGGGGCGAGAGAGATGGGGACGGGGCGAGAGAGATGGGGACGGGGCGAGAGAGAGATGGGGACGGGGCGAGAGAGATGGGGACGGGGCGAGAGAGATGGGGACGGGGCGAGAGAGATGGGGACGGGGAGAGAGAGATGGGGACGGGGAGAGAGAGATGGGGACGGGGAGAGAGAGATGGGGACGGGGAGAGAGAGATGGGGACGGGGAGAGAGAGATGGGGACGGGCGAGAGAGATGGGGACGGGCGAGAGAGATGGGGACGGGGCGAGAGAGATGGGGACGGGGCGAGAGAGATGGGGACGGGGCGAGAGAGATGGGGACGGGGCGAGAGAGATGGGGACGGGGCGAGAGAGATGGGGACGGGGCGAGAGAGATGGGGACGGGGCGAGAGAGATGGGGACGGGGAGAGAGAGATGGGGACGGGGAGAGAGAGATGGGGACGGGGAGAGAGAGATGGGGACGGGGAGAGAGAGATGGGGACGGGGAGAGAGAGATGGGGACGGGGAGAGATGGGAGAGATGGGGACGGGGCGAGAGAGATGGGGACGGGGAGAGATGGGAGAGATGGGGACGGGGAGAGATGGGAGAGATGGGGACGGGGAGAGATGGGAGAGATGGGGACGGGGCGAGAGAGATGGGGACGGGGCGAGAGAGATGGGGACGGGGCGAGAGAGATGGGGACGGGGCGAGAGAGATGGGGACGGGGCGAGAGAGATGGGGACGGGGCGAGAGAGATGGGGACGGGGCGAGAGAGATGGGGACGGGGCGAGAGAGATGGGGACGGGGAGAGAGAGATGGGGACGGGGAGAGAGAGATGGGGACGGGGAGAGAGAGATGGGGACGGGGAGAGATGGGAGAGATGGGGACGGGGCGAGAGAGATGGGAGAGATGGGGACGGGGCGAGAGAGATGGGGACGGGGCGAGAGAGATGGGGACGGGGAGAGATGGGAGAGATGGGGACGGGGCGAGAGAGATGGGGACGGGGAGAGAGAGATGGGGACGGGGAGAGATGGGGACGGGGAGAGAGAGATGGGGACGGGGAGAGATGGGAGAGATGGGGACGGGGCGAGAGAGATGGGGACGGGGCGAGAGAGATGGGGACGGGGCGAGAGAGATGGGGACGGGGCGAGAGAGATGGGGACGGGGCGAGAGAGATGGGACGGGGCGAGAGAGATGGGGACGGGGCGAGAGAGATGGGACGGGGCGAGAGAGATGGGACGGGGCGAGAGAGATGGGACGGGGCGAGAGAGATGGGGACGGGGCGAGAGAGATGGGGACGGGGCGAGAGAGATGGGGACGGGGCGAGAGAGATGGGGACGGGGCGAGAGAGATGGGGACGGGGCGAGAGAGATGGGGACGGGGCGAGAGAGATGGGGACGGGGAGAGAGAGATGGGGACGGGGAGAGAGAGATGGGGACGGGGAGAGAGAGATGGGGACGGGGAGAGAGAGATGGGGACGGGGAGAGAGAGATGGGGACGGGGAGAGATGGGAGAGATGGGGACGGGGAGAGATGGGAGAGATGGGGACGGGGAGAGATGGGAGAGATGGGGACGGGGAGAGATGGGAGAGATGGGGACGGGGAGAGATGGGAGAGATGGGGACGGGGCGAGAGAGATGGGGACGGGGCGAGAGAGATGGGGACGGGGCGAGAGAGATGGGGACGGGGCGAGAGAGATGGGGACGGGGCGAGAGAGATGGGGACGGGGCGAGAGAGATGGGGACGGGGAGAGAGAGATGGGGACGGGGAGAGAGAGATGGGGACGGGGAGAGATGGGAGAGATGGGGACGGGGCGAGAGAGATGGGAGAGATGGGGACGGGGCGAGAGAGATGGGGACGGGGCGAGAGAGATGGGGACGGGGAGAGATGGGAGAGATGGGGACGGGGCGAGAGAGATGGGGACGGGGAGAGAGAGATGGGGACGGGGAGAGATGGGGACGGGGAGAGAGAGATGGGGACGGGGAGAGATGGGAGAGATGGGGACGGGGCGAGAGAGATGGGGACGGGGCGAGAGAGATGGGGACGGGGCGAGAGAGATGGGGACGGGGCGAGAGAGATGGGGACGGGGCGAGAGAGATGGGGACGGGGCGAGAGAGATGGGACGGGGCGAGAGAGATGGGGACGGGGCGAGAGAGATGGGACGGGGCGAGAGAGATGGGACGGGGCGAGAGAGATGGGACGGGGCGAGAGAGATGGGGACGGGGCGAGAGAGATGGGGACGGGCGAGAGAGATGGGGACGGGGCGAGAGAGATGGGGACGGGGCGAGAGAGATGGGGACGGGGCGAGAGAGATGGGGACGGGGCGAGAGAGATGGGGACGGGCGAGAGAGATGGGGACGGGCGAGAGAGATGGGGACGGGGCGAGAGAGATGGGGACGGGGCGAGAGAGATGGGGACGGGGCGAGAGAGATGGGGACGGGGCGAGAGAGATGAGAGAGATGGGGACGGGGCGAGAGAGATGGGAGAGATGGGAGAGATGAGAGAGATGAGAGAGATGGGGACGGGGCGAGAGAGATGGGACGGGCGAGAGAGATGGGGACGGGGCGAGAGAGATGGGGACGGGGCGAGAGAGATGGGGACGGGGCGAAAGAGATGGGGACGGGGCGAGAGAGATGGGGACGGGGCGAGAGAGATGGGAGAGATGGGAGAGATGGGGACGGGGCGAGAGAGATGGGAGAGATGGGAGAGATGGGGACGGGGCGAGAGAGATGGGAGAGATGGGAGAGATGGGAGAGATGGGGACGGGGCGAGAGAGATGGGAGAGATGGGAGAGATGGGAGAGATGGGAGAGAGAGATGGGAGAGATGGGAGAGATGGGAGAGATGGGGACGGGGCGAGAGAGATGGGAGAGATGGGGACGGGGCGAGAGAGATGGGAGAGATGGGAGAGATGGGGACGGGGCGAGAGAGATGGGAGAGATGGGAGAGATGGGGACGGGGCGAGAGAAATGGGGATAAGCAAGAGAGAGATGGGGATGTAGAGAGAGAAATAGGCCTAAAGAGAGAAGAGTGCGAGAGAGGACACAGAAGAATCAGAGAAAGAATGGATAGAAACAGAGGAGATCGACCAGGTAGAATTATAAAAAATATATATATATATCGTCACATACACCGGATAGGTACAGTGAAGTGTTATTTTACAGTGTAGGCCATAGTAGGTCAAAACCCCTGGAGTAAATTAGGGTTAAGTGCCTTGCTCAAGTGCAAATCTGTTTCACCTTGTTGGGTCGGGTATTCGAACCAGCAACCTTTCGGTTACTGGTCCAGTGCTCTAACCGCTAGGCCCTTGTCATTTAGCTCTCATTATCAAAACCAAGGACGGAAGTGCTCCGTCTTTTTGTTAATTCCCGCTCTTCTTCCCCTAATGGCCAGTATTTTATGCAGAGCTTAACTTCTTTGGGATAGAGGGCGGTATTTTGACGTCCAGATGAAAAGCGTGCCCAAAGTAAACTGCCTGCTACTCAGGCCCAGAAGCTAGGATATGCATATTATTAGTAGATTTGGATAGAAAGCACTCTAAAGTTTCTAAAACTGTTAAATTAATGTCTGTGAATATAACAGAACTGAAATGGCAGGCGAGGGCAAATTAATAATGAATTAATTTGAATTTGGCGCTCTGCAATTTCACCGGAAGTTGTCGAAATGGGATGCTAGCGTCCCACTGATCCGCAAGAAGTTAACTGGCTTTAAAATGTTCTGTCCACGAGCCATATAGTGTGCCTGATTATTTCTAAGGCTCCATATGATGACACTGGGATCTAACAGACTGGGAACAGTGGTACAGTGTCTGTTTACTAAGAGGACACTAGTGATCACAGTATCCATAGCCGTTCCTGTTCATCCGCCTCTGGGGAAACAGATAAATGGCTTCATTGCCAAAATCTCGAACTATTCCTTTAATATGGAGATAATTACAGGGTTTTTTATCTGTATAGTGGTAATTTGGGGAATGGGGAAAAAAACAGGTAGAGCATGCAACAACAAAAAAAATGAACTACACTGTAAGTGCAACAATTTCCAAAGATTTTACTGAGTTTCAGTTCATAAGGAAATCTCAATTGAAATAAAAGAATTAAGCACTAATCTATGGGTTTCACATAACTGGGAATGCAGATATGCATCAGTTGGTCACATACCTTCAAAAAAAGGTAAGGGCATGGATCAGAAAACATGTCAGTATCTGGTGTGACCACCATTTGCCTCATGAAGGGTGACCTGTGGAATGTTGTCCCACTCCTCTTTGATAGGTGTGCCAAGTTGCTGGATATTGGCGGGAACTGGAACACGCCGTCGTACCTTTTGATCCAGAGCATCTCAAACATTCTCAATCGGTGACATGTCTGGTGAGTATGAAGGCCATGGAAGATCTGGGACATTTTCTGCTTCCAGGAATTCTGTACAGATCCTTGCAACATGGGGCTGTGCATTATCATGCTGAAACATGAGGTGATGGCGGCAGATGAATGGCAGGACAAGGGGCCTCAGAATCTCGTCACGGTATCTCTGTGAATTCAAATTGCCATTGATAAAATTAAATTGTGTTTGTTGTCCAGTGCTTATGCCTTCCCATACCATAACCCCACCACCACCATGGGGCACTCTGGTCACAACGTTGGCATCAGCCAACAGCTCGCCAACACGACACCATTTGCCTGGTACAGTTGAAACCAGGATTCATTCATGAAGTGCACACTTCCCCAGTGGCCATCGAAGGTGAACATTTGCCCACTAAAGTCGGTTACGACACCGAACTGCTGTCAGGTCAAGACCCTGGTGAGGACGAGGAGCACACAGATGAGCTTCACTGTGATGGTTTCTGACAGTTTGGGCAGAATTATTCTGTTGTGCAAACAGTTTCATCAGATGTCCGGGTGGCTGGTCTCAGATGATCCCACAGATGAAAAAGCCAGATGTGGAGGTCCTGGGCTAGTGTGGTTACACGTGGTCTGCGGTTGTGAGGCTGGTTGGACGTACTGCGAAATTCTCGAAAACATTGGATGCTGCTTATGGTAGAGAAATGAACATTAAATTCTCTGGCAACAGCTCTGGTGGACATTGCTGCAGTCAGCATGACAATTACACACTACCTCATAACTTGAGACATTTGTGGCGTGACAAAACTGCACATTTTAGAGTGGCCTTTTATTGCCCCCAGCACCTGTGTAATGATCATGCTGTTTAACTTCTTATGGCTGGGTGGCAGTATTGAGAAGCTTGGATGAATAAGTTGCCCAAAGTAAACGGCCTACTCCTCAGTCTCAGTTGCTAATATATGTATATTATTATTGGTATTGGATAGAAAACACTCTAAAGTTTCTAAAACTGTTTGAATGATGTCTGTGAGTATAACAGAACTCATATGGCAAGCATATGGCAAGAGAAATCTGAGCTTTGTATGTATTCACCAGAGTCCCCAATGAAATCCACTTGAGATATGAATGATGTTGCACTGCCTAGGGGTTCCACTAGATGTCAACCATCAATAGAAATTATGAGACTTCTATGGTGTTTTGGGAGTGAATGATCGCAGAATCAGTCAGGTGTCTGGCAGTCAGCCATTTTCTGATCATGCTTATTCCTCATGGTAGTCACTTGCGTTCCATGGCTCATGAAGACAAGAAGGAATAGTCCGGTTGGAACTTTATTGAAGGTATATGTTAAAAACATCCTAATGATTGATTCTGTACATAGTTTGAAATGTTTATTCGACCTGTATATAACTTTTTGAAGTTTTTGTCCGATGTAACACTGACCAGAATGAGCGTTTGGATATGTATGTCAAACACACTAACAAAATAAGGTATTTGGACATAAATAAGACATTTTCGAACAAAACAAACATGTATTGTGGACCTGGGATTCCTGGAGTGCTTTCTGATGTAGATCATCAAAGGGAATATTTATCATGTAATTTCTTGTTTATGTTGACGTCAATATGGCGGCTATTGTGACAAATGTTTCTGATTCTTGCATGGCTGGCTTATTCCGTAAAGTTTTTTTTAAATCAGACACAGCGGTTGCATTAAGGAGGGGTATATCTATGTGTATAACTTGTATAACTACATTTATGATGAGTATTTCTGTTGAATGATGTGGCTATGCAAAATCACTGGATGTTTTTGGAACTAGTGAATGTAACGCACCAATGTAAACTCATATTTTATATGAACCTTATCAAACAAAACATACATGTTTTGTGTAACATGAAGTCCTATTAGTGTCATCTGATGAAGATCATCAAAGGTTAGTGATTAATTTTATCTCTATTTCAGCTTATTGAAACTCCTCTCTTTGGCTGGGGGGGGAAATGGCTGTGTTTCTGTGGCTATATGTGGTGACCTAACAATCGTTTGGTGCTTTTGCTGTAAAGCATATTTGAAATCGGACACGGGTGAGGTTAACAACAAGAATAGCTTTACAATGGTATGAGATTCATGTATGTTTGAGGAATGTTAATTTAGATTTGATGTTTTGAAAATGGCACCCTACACTTTGACTGGCTGTTGACATATCGCTCCCGTTAAGGGATTGCAGCCATAAGAAGTTAATCAGCTTCTTGATATGCCACACCTGTCAGGTGGATGGAGTATCTTGGCAAAGGAGAAATACTCACTAACAGGGTTGTAAACAAATTTGTACACCAAGTTTGAGAGAAATAAACAGTGTGTGTGTGTGTACAGTGGTTCTTCCTGTAAAAGTTGCATCATACTGCACACACCCTTGTGTGCTGCCGCAGATTTTCTATGGCACGTTATATAATTGTCAGCCATTCTTGCCATTAATGTTAATTAGTGCTAGTTTGACCACCAGAGGGCATTTTTGAGAAGCATTTGATAGTCTTCAATATTGGCTGTACTAGAGAATTTAAAACCTTATGTAAGAACATAGTATATGTTCTTACACAAGATTGATTTAAAATACATTTTGCAGAATTAATTTGATTAATATTATGGTGTTTCTATTCCCAAAAAAAACTCAGGGTTTCCGTTAGGAAAATATGACACTGTACAACCTGACGGTCAGGAGTAGGCTACAGTACTAAGAGCATAACATTTCCACACCCCAATTGTAGTCTAACCAATACCCAGTGAATATAAAAAATCTCATTGATTTATCCAGACCAGTCCCCATGCTTGTCTCAGAGCAATGCGAAACGGTGCTGAAATAGTTGACCACACACGGGTAGGCTATTCTTGAACACGGGGTGAGACATTCTTACTAATAAATAAATAAAGCCAGTTTGTTATATATAATTATTTATTTATGTTTTTAGGGGGAGAGAAACCAAAAGCCCACTGTCGCCTCATGGGTCTCCCAGTCACGGCCGGCATGGGTATTGAACCAGCATCTGTAGCAATGCAGTTTGCATAGTGATGCAGTGTCTTAGACCGCTGTGCCACTCGGGAAGCCGCATCCACAAAGTTTTTAATGCTGATCAACTGCCTTGCACAAAGTATCTATTGTCCTGCTAATAGCCCATATTGGCGCTGTACAACGTGACTGGTCGGGAGTAGGCTACAGTACTGCATTAAGAACAAAATAATTCTAACATTAACACAGCCTAATTGTAGTCTAACCAATACCCAAACAGAGAAAATAAAAATACCATTGCCTCTTCCATTAATTTTGAAAGAGTATTTTCCAGTAAGCATAATCAGTGCTCTAACTCCCTCTTGCGCAGGTCTGGAGCAGTGACGCAGGGTACCGTACTAAACCACAAATTACCTCAAAGTCCCGCAGCATTACCTCCAAACTTTTAGTTGAGCAACCACTGTATGAAACATTTCTGGGATCTTTTATTTTAGCTCATGAAACATGGGTCCAACACTTTACATGTTACGTTTATATTTTTGTTCAGCATATACATATTTCTTTTAACACCATATTTGAGAACAAACAATCAAATAAAAGCTAGAAAGTCAGGGAGAATCGAGGGCAGATGCCCATTAATTTTGTTATAATGTTTGAGCAGAGCAACAATAGCCATGGCAACATGCATAGAACTGCAGGACATTTTCTCTAAGCTCAAGGGTAAAGTGTGTACAATTGCAGAAAAGTTGCTTTACAACAGCAACATTTTCTCTATGCCACCAAGATACTTGTACAGCTTTATACAGTTTACACTTCCACTTCCAATGAACTGTGGGGGTCAAAATAATTAAACTGTCCACCAAATCTATTCATTTAAAAAGTTTTACATTCACCTGAAAAGAGGTGATTTTATTTTTACGACACCATTCATACAAATCTAACTATAGCCTATACTGGTGGTGTTTCCTTCACCATATACACTACATAGTGTGTTAATGTTTAACCAGTGCCATATTATCCCTGGAAAAACAGTGCACAACATAGGGCATAGGGTGCCATTTGGGACATAGCTGTTGAGCCTGTATGCAGGGCAGGTGACAGAGGTTATGTGAAAGATTCAGTCATGTATTGAGGGGGAATTGATTTTAGCTGGCGGTAGCTTGAGGATGACCGATCTCACAGAGAAAGAGACAGACAGAGGGACAGACAGAGAAAGAGAGACAGAAAGAGACAGAGACACAGAGAGACAGACAGACACAGACAGACGAGAGAGACAGAGACCAAGTGAATACAAAGCCACTATCACTCAAGAGCGCACATATGTTCCCTTTCCTGCTCTGAATGACAACGTCCCCCAATGTCCCGGTGCTGCTAAGCATCTCTGCAAGCAGCAAACACGGCCACTATGTGTTAGCGTCAACACGGTCGAGGCCAACCATAAGGAGGAAAACAAGGTTCTGGTGCAGAGGTAGAGACAGCGGATTCCTTTCCTCAGTGATGGTTCTCCTTTCACCTGCCTATGCTAACATTGACACAAAACAGACAGACACACAAACTTCATAATGAAAAATAATGTGACCGGTAAAATGAAGAAGGCCATCTTTATCTCCTAACGAATTGACTGCAGAAACATAGATTCTTAAAAAAGTATTAAATATTCAAATGTAATAAATAAACTTCAAATGAAATAGTTAACAATATTGACAGTAGTGAAAAAGCATCCTGAGCTATTTCCGAATATTTTATTTATTTATTTAACCTTTAACTAGCCAAGTCAGTTAAGAACAAATTCTTATTTTCAATGACGGCCTAGGAAAAGTGGCTTCAGGGGCAGAACAGATTTTTACCTTGTCAGCTCGGGGATTCGATCTAGCCACCTTTCCTGTTACTTGTCCAACGCGCTAACCTCTAGGCTACCCTGCCTCTAACCGCTAGGCTACCCTGCCTCTAACCGCTAGGCTACCCTGCCTCTAACCGCTAGGCTACCCTGCCTCTAACCGCTAGGCTACCCTGCCTCTAACCGCTAGGCTACCCTGCCTCTAACCGCTAGGCTACCCTGCCTCTAACCGCTAGGCTACCCTGCCTCTAACCGCTAGGCTACCCTGCCGCCCAAAATACCCCGGTGTACTTCCCAAGCCTAACCTGAGCAGCTGGAGATAATCGTTTCTCCTGCCTTCACTGCCTCCATCCATCTCCCAGTCATTCTGCATCAGTAATCCCAGCCTGTGTGTGTGTGTGTGTGTGTTAAGCAGCCAGTCGGGCTCAGCAGGCAAGCCAGATGTACCTTGAAACAGGTGTTAGACAGCTGTTTAACAGGAAAAAAAAAGGCTTGTCCCAGTCCTAATCCCAGACAGACACAAACCCCCGAGCTACAACTGCTGCACGAGACAGATAGGGGAGATAAGTAGTAGCCTTCACCTGTTGTTAGGGCTATCGTTTGTCATGGTGGAGTGTGGACAGTAGAGATTGTAGAACTATAGCTGTAAGCTATGGCGGGTTGATCAGATAACACACATTGGCACTATATAATATACCGCTATCTGAATAACTCTTGTTTTTTCCCCCCGTTATTTTACCAGGTAAATTCACTGAGAACACGTTCTCATTTACAGCAATGACCTGGGGAATAGTTACAGGGGAGGGGTTAGGGGTGAATGAGCCAATTGGAATCTGGGGATGATTAGGTGGACATGATGGTATGAAGGCCAGATTGTGAATTTAGCCAGGACACGGGGGTTGACACCACTACTCTTACAATAAGTGCCATGGGATCTTTAGTGACCACAGAGTCAGGACACCCGTTTAATGTCCCATCCGACAGACCTACACAGGGCAATGTCCCCAATCACTACCCTGGGGCATCGGAATATACATTTTATTGTTAGACCAGGGGAAAGCATGCCTCCTACTGGCCCTCCAACACCACTTCCATCCAGGGAGCGACCGGGACCAACCCTGATGATGGCCACTAGAACACATGCTTTGGCATAGATTGTTGACAACGTGTAAACTATATTTAGTCTTCAATGTTTATCGAAAACATAAATACATTGTGGCACAATTGTTGTTAGCTAGCTAGCAAATTTTGCCATATTAGCATAGACGTGACAGTCAAAACAAGACATGGTAACAAGAACAAGAGAAAACGAGTCACCGATGAATCCCCACATTGCAGCTTCTTGTCATCGTTGCCATGTGACCGTTCAGAATCGTAACGTCACACGGCCTTCAGACCCATCGATGCGCGTGCATCATTTTCGTGATGTCAGCCAGCCCGGCTAATATCTCAGGCTAGAAAAATAATGTTCACTGCACAGCTTTTTTTCAAGGGAAGTAGCCTACGCTTCACGGTTCCTACGGGGGCAGCAAAACGGCAGAAATAGGCTACACAATTCATATGCCCATGACTGTGTGCAGTGAAGATGGCTTAGAATCCACCAGCCCTCAGGCTGTCGCCTCAGGGGGTGTCGTGCTCAGCAGGCTGTTAGAAGCTGGGTGAACAGAGCAGAGAGGCTGAGGGCACCGACTGACTGCCTGGACAGTGAGTGACAGGACAAACCATCTGCCGATAACCACATTACTGGTAAAACCATTAGTGTAAAACATTGATGAAATGTTCTAGGAATGAACAGCCTCATAACGTTACGGCAGCTGGATCCACACAGTGGAGCAGGGTCGTCTCCTGACATACTGTAGTGTAGCCTACTGCATCTTCAACTTCTACACAGATAGACGGAGAGCAATGGATGTTTGTGTAGGTACTGAGATGGTTTACAATTGTGTGATTTCTCATCTGCTGATGTGAGTTTCAAGGCAGGAGGTATCTATTCACAATACCAAGACCAGGGACACAATGTCAGTGACCTTCTCACTGTTATATCAGCCACCCTATTACTCATTAGACTGAGTGGCATGTTACCTACACATTAAAGACCCACAGTATGAGGGAAGTTATAGTGGTCTCTTTGTCCTACAACCTGGTCAGGAAATATCCTCCCTGTATACTGGAGGCAACATTGCTGCTGACAGACCTGGATGCAGACCAAAGAGATTGGGGCTGGGCTACGAGTGAGAGAGAGACTTGAGGGATCCACAACAAAGTACAAAGAAGAAAGAACATAACTGGGCAACTATCCAGGCCGAAAAAGCTGGAAAATATGACGTATGCCGAGCCATATGGTAAAAGGAAGTTCCTGTGAATGACTTCATTAAATATAACTTTGCCTTGAAGATATTCAGCCTTTACAGACAGAGGTAAGAGTAAAAAAGGTGGTGGATTTGACCTTAAACCCAGCGCCCACATTCAGGTTCCAGCTCTGCAGCTGAGGGACCTTTACACCCTCAGGTCACCGACACATTTGCCTACCTTTGTTGCTTTGTCCTGTTTGCACAACAGGCGGCTACATAGTTCCACGAATCATGATGATGAAACAACAGAAACAGTCACTAGTGTTTGGTTGGGGCAAAGCAGTGCTGACAAATGGGGAACAGTGTACTCCACAAACCTGGGTTCAAATACTATTTGATAGTCTTTTGAAATGATTTCTATCTCTGCTTCATTGAGCTTGCCTGGCTTAACGTACCAATAGAATTGTCCCAACAAGTTAAACCCAGTCTATTTGGCACTCTAGGCAGGCTAGCGCAAACGCTCAAAGTATTTGAAAGATTTCAAATCGTATTTGAACCCAAGACTGCGGAGAAAGGCGACTTCATTCCGATAATGAACGTGAATTCCTGTAACTGTCTGCACACAAAAACACAATAACTGAGTTGACCTGATTGATGCTCTGGGCAAACTCAGTAGCGACTGGGAGTGAGTGCCAAAAGCTAATAGCCTCTTTCATACCCACAGAGAAGCCAGCAGACCCTCACTGGGGCTCAATAATAAGGACATCGAGACAACATAAAAAAGTCCACAACTACCTATCAGGGTTGAGTGGAGGACAGCTCATAATAATGGCTGGAACGGAGCCAATGGAATGGCATCAAACACATCAAAAACGGTTTGAAGTATTAGATACCATTCCACCTATTCTGCTCCAGTCATTACAATGAGCCTGTCCTCCCCAATGAAGGTGCCACCAACCTCCTGTGGTGTTCAATAGGCACAAAACGGAGTGAAACGAAGTACTATCAGAACTTGTCCAATAAGAAAAGCTTTTTTTCATTTCCCGTTACAAAACATTTTGCTTTGGTGTGCCCTAGTGAACAGGACCCTGGTAAAGAAATAAGCTAAACGTCCATAGTCTCCATTCAAACATCTAATGATGCTGATTACCTGCCTTGAATAGAGAGAGCTTTGACTTAGCAGAGCTCTTGGGGTTGGAACACACACAGAGATTAAAATATGCTGCATCTGGGACCAAGTGGGGCCCTAAACACCCAGCCGGCCCAGGCGCAGCAATCCCATTTCAACATGCTCCTCCTGGGGCTTTAGGGAGCTAGCTGCAGAGTTGTGGTTACTGGTGGTTACCTCTGGGAGTGTCGATCGTAGCTGTGAGCAGTGTGCACACAGTGAGGCTTCAGAGGATGCGCTCGGTTAATTAATTTGAAAAGAGAGGGCTCTGAGACTGAGGGGCAAAAAGAAAAGTTAATCATGATGATGTACTACTATACAGGAGGGGAGGGAGGGAGAGCATGGACAAGAGAGGGAGGGAGAGCCTGGAGGGAGAGAGGGAGGGAGAGCCTGGAGGGAGAGAGGGAGGGAGAGCCTGGAGGGAGGGAGGGAGAGCCTGGAGGGAGGGAGGGAGGGAGGGAGGGAGGGAGGGAGGGAGGGAGGGAGGGAGGGAGGGAGGGAGGGAGGGAGGGAGGGAGAGCCTGGACAAGAGAGAGAGGGGGGGAGAGAGAGAGAGAGAGAGAGAGAGCCTGGACGAGGGAGGGAGCCTGGACGGAAGAGGGAGGGGAGAGAGAGCCTGGACGGAAGAGGGAGGGGAGGGAGAGCCTGGACGGAAGAGGGAGGGGAGGGAGAGCCTGGACGGAAGAGGGAGGGGAGAGAGAGCCTGGACGGAAGAGGGAGGGGAGGGAGAGCCTGGACGGAAGAGAGAAGGGAGGGAGAGCCTGGACGGAAGAGGGAAGGGAGGGAGAGCCTGGACGGAAGAGGGAGAGGGAGGGAGAGCCTGAACGGAGTGTGTTAACAACCATCAAGTTCTAGTGAACTGCTGTAGCGCTGTACAAACAAAGGGTCATCGACCCTCTGGCGACAGCTGTTTGTTCTAGAGACAGACCTGTGTCTGTCATCGTACAGTACTCATCGTGTCTCATCAAATATAGTAGTTGAGCTAAAGCTTTAGCAGTTAGAAACACATCAATTGTTGCAGGACAATGCGCTAGGCTATCAACCATCCAGATAGATGATAGCATTTCGGTCAGAGGAGGCTGGTGGGGGAGCTTTAGGAGGACGGGCTCATTGTGTTTGCTGGAATGGAATCAATTGAACGGAGTCAAACATGTTACCATGTGTTTGGTACCATTCCAGCCATGACAATGAGCCCATCCTATAGCTCTTCCCACCAGCCTCCACTGCTATCCATCTGCAGCAGGGTTTCCCTAACTCAGTCCTGGGTAATGAATGGCTATAGCACGAGTATGAAGGACGTGTGTGAGAAAG
This sequence comes from Oncorhynchus mykiss, assembly GCF_057628025.1. Taxonomy (NCBI): domain Eukaryota; kingdom Metazoa; phylum Chordata; class Actinopteri; order Salmoniformes; family Salmonidae; genus Oncorhynchus; species Oncorhynchus mykiss. The sequence goes on along the minus strand of NC_143034.1, from coordinate 69,025,566 downwards.
TAAAAAGGGGAGAAAGCAAGCCAGCATTTGGTTTACAGTACCTACTCTACTAATGTTAGTGCAAGGAGGAAGGAGAAGTTTGTCGACTCACCAATGCTGTCCATCTCACATCATTCTGAAGCACCTAGTTCAACAACAACGAAATAAAACATGTAATGTGTGTTGTGACTGCCAGTGGAAAACAAACACACAGGTTGTAGTCAAAAGCAATCAAACCATTCATTCAGTACAGGACACTAACAACAAACAGGACCGAAAAGCAAAAACAAAAGGTTGACAATTTAGGCTAGCTAGACTAATATTTGTTAAAATGGTGGGGGGGGGGGGATCATTGCTATCAGTAACCTATAGGGTCGGGATATTTTGAGACACTGACTGAATTGAAATGCCAAGAACCTAATTTATAAGTTATACGGCAAGTAATTTGGGAGGGGGGGGTGAGAGCAGATGGTCGAACGAAATGGTTCAGTGTGCGGGGCTTGCGCTTTGCTGGCCTGAATGAGGAGTGGGAGGGAGCATGCTTCACTGAACAATGCACAACTGTGGTGTTGCTAGTGACAATAGGTGGATCTGGTCAAAACAGCCAACCACATTCACATAAATAAATTATGTAACGTAAGGACAGTCACGTTGGCATGCAAATATATTGCATCATTTTAAGAAAGGGATTCAATAGCAAGCTACAGTAAAAGCTCAGTTGATACCCTCCAATAAAATTGTATTTGCTGATGAGCTAGATTCTTGGTAACGTTAGCTAACCAACCAGCAACACCAGGCTAGATGTCAACTAGCGCACAACCTACGCTAGCTATATACTAGTTATCTAAACACGATTCGTTTTGCTCAGGAGGAGAGTGAGTTTCTCGCGTTATCATTCATTGTTGGCGTTTATTTCCCTGCAGTAGCACACCGTATCAAGCTAATTTAACTGGCAGTGATGATCAAGTCTAGACTGGTGTTAGCTAGCTATTGTAGGATAACGTTAGTTCTGCTGTGTCAATTATCCAGCTAGACATGATCTAATGACTGATTGATGCAATGTAGTCTCTATGAGATTGATGCGCCTTGAATATTCCCAGGTAGCATGATGATGGGGTAACTTTATGCTACCTGCGTTTCCAGTCACAACGAACGAGCTGTGGTGTGTTAGCTGGCGCAATGTGTCTGCATTAAACCACCACACTCAAACAGTGTAACGTTACGTGGGTGTACATGTGTGTGCTTGAAACTGTGTGGGGCGTTTATGCATAACGTTAGCCCTTCTGTCTGTGCGTAGTTATATGCCGTTTGTGCTTCAGTTTCTCAATGGCATTCCTGTTTTACCTTTCGTCTCCTGGCTTCAGCACTCCCGCTCCAAACAAAGCATTGATATATGACTCGTAGGTTTTGCCTCCAATTGTCCACCTTATAAGCGTTCACATGTGAGCACCCGGCTGGACTCATGACTGAAACAACATTCAGTTTTGTATTTTCAATGAAGAGACGTGTCCTGGAATCGAGAATAAGCTAACTAGCTAGCGGGTGCTTGCTGTCCAGTACAGAAGCTAGCTGTGGTTTCCGTTTGGAAATGGACAGCCGCGACAATACCCAAAATCAGATTCGGCATCTGACAAATACGTCCTTTGTTGACATTTTTGTACAGTTATCCGTCTTCGTGAATCTATTGACGTCTCAGACTGACAGTTGCCTTTATCCTCATGTCAAACACTTCCACTCAGGATGTGTTTTTCTAATGGTATGTTGCGCGTCGAGCCCGCCCAAAGCGAAACATGATTAGCGGATACAGAGAGAGGTGACTTCATGTTGGCTGAAGAGTGCGCTGGTGCGTTGTTTCCCGTTAAAGTCACGCCCCTTTGCAGTAAGGATAGGATTCTGATTGGTGAAAAAATATGTCCTTTCATAAAGTAGGCGGACTCACTGGTCTAAAATAACCAATAGGCTGAGATTAAATCAAAAAGGGTCGCTTACTGGTTTTGTCAAATTGTAAAAAAAAAATAAAAAATAGTTTTACTTAATTGACAATACCAAGTACTGCCCTTTCAACTGGACTACAGCGTTCTCCCGCCTGCCTCTGTACTAGTTAGAGGCCCTCATACGATGAAAATTGATAATATCAATTCATTTTTATTATGTACTGAATCACATGGCCAGACAATAATGCACATATTCTGCACCAGTTGGATTATTTTGTGTGCAAATCTATTTCAGAATCTGTGAACAGAGGCTACCACTTACTGCATTATCTATAAAATGCTGACATCTACTGGTTAAAAATTATATTGCACATTGACATCTATGTCACTTTCTGGTTGTGTCAGAGTTGTCATTTAATTGACAGCACGAAGTACCGCCCTCACCTGTCTGCCTGTGCTGTCGCAGTGCGATGCCCTCCCCTCATTCAATGAAAATTAAAGAAATAGAATTTGCTGAAACACTAAAGGACACTGTTAAAATACAACAATTCAAAACACCAACATTATTTAATGAAACCATGAAAAGTAGTACACCTAAGAGTAACAAGCGTTAATAAGAACGTAGTTTAAACTCACTCCAAAGTTACGTGGTAAGGTCGCGGATGGAGCCATCAAAGAGGTGCATTCAGGATGGCTCAACCCCTTGGAACATTGTCATGGGACGGCGGTCACGTGTGTTGCAAAGCAGAGGGTCACTTGTTGAAGACGGTTGAGGAAGGCAAGTTGTTCACACTGGTGTTCGAACGAAAACCCGTTGTACGTGCTATGATCCACGTATTGGAAACACCCAAGTGGTTCTTCAATCTGAATATTGGCCTTCTTTAATAGAGGGATGTCTAAACTCTTTTGGGGGAATAAAAATTATTTACAGGCTAAATAACGATTGATGATCAATTCTCATTAATATTTTACAACTTATTGTAGGCTATTATAGTTCACATATTCATTTACATTACCTAATTTTAGAAATTTACTGAGACAGAAAAAAAGAGCTGTCATATTTTCCAACAATTTGCTGAAATATGCCCAGTGCAGTCAAATATGTAATAATCCTATGTTTTATATATATGGGCTAGAGTGGGCATCGAGCCAGGAGCTATGAAGCCGGGGGATCGTGTTTCGGAGGACGCATGGCTCTCGACCTTCGCTTCTCCCGAGTCCGCACGGGAGTTACAGCGATGAGACAAGAATGTAACTACCAATTGGATATCACAAAATTGGGGAGAAAAGGGAGTAAAATAAATAAATAAACAAAATTGTAACCATAAACATCTACCTTATTTACTTGTCTAAACAGTGAGATAATATAACAGACTTGACTGCAAAGGCTTTGGGTTCATCGTGATGGTGCATTTGTGCTCATATGCCACAAGAGTGAGGCATTGCTTTACAATGAAGGCCATGGATGAAGAAATCTGTCCACTAGGTTTGTTTGAGCAATGTGGTCAAATCAAATGTATTTATATAGCCCTTCTTACATCAGCTGATATATCAAAGTGCTGTACAGAAACCCAGCCTAAAACCCCAAACAGCAAGCAATGCAGGTGTAGAAGCACGGTGGCTAGGAAAAACTGCCTAGAAAGGCAAAAACCTAGGAAGAAACCTAGAGAGGAACCAGGCTATGAGGGGTGGCCAGTCCTCTTCTGGCTGTGCCGGGTGGAGATTATAACAGAACATGGCCAAGATGTTCAAATGTTCATAAATGACCACCATGGTCAAATAATAATAATCACAGTAGTTGTCGAGGGTGCAACAAGCCAGCACCTCAGGAGTAAATGTAAGTTGGCTTTTCATAGTCAATCCTTGAGAGTATCTCTACCGCTCCTGCTGTCTCTAGAGAGTTGAAAACAGCAGGTCTGGGCCAGATAGCACGTCCGGTGAACAGGTCAGGGTTCCATAGCCGCAGGCAGAACAGTTGAAACAGGAGCAGCTGCACTGCCAGGTGGACAGGGGACAGCAAGGAGTCATCATGCCAGGTAGTCCTGAGGCATGGTCCTAGGGATCAGGTCCTCCGAGAGAGAGAAAGAAAGAAAGAGAGAGCATACTTAAATTCACACAGGACACTGGATAAGACAAGATAAATACTCCAGATATAACAGACTGACCCTAACCCCCAGACACATAAACTACTGCAGCATAAAAACTGGAGGCTGAGACAGGAGGAGTCAGGAGACACTGTGGCCCCATCCGATGACACCCCTGGACAGGACCAAACAGGCAGGATATAACCCGACCCACTTTTCCAAAGCACAGTCCCCACACCACTTCAACCACCAACTTACCATCCTGAGACAAGGCCGAGTAAAGCCCACAAAGATCTCCGTCGCAGCACAACCCAAGGGGGGGCGCCAACCCAGGCAGGAAGACCACGTCAGCGAATCAACCCACTCAAGTGGAGGCCTGCGTCTTGTGACCGTAGCGTACGTGTAGGTATGTACGGCAGGACCAAAACGGAAAGATAGGTAGGAGCAAGCCCATGTAATGCTTTGTAGATTAGCAGTAAAACCTTGAAATCAGCCCTTGCTTTGATAGGAAGCCAGTGTAGGGAGGCTAGCACTGGAGTAATATGATACAATTTTTGGGTTCTAGTCAAGATTCTAGCAGCCGTATTTAGCACTAACTGAAGTTTATTTAGTGCTTTATCCGGGTAGCTGGAAAGTAGAGCATTGCAATAGTCTAACCTTGAAGTAACAAAGCATGGATACATTTTTCTGCATCATTTTTGGACAAAAAGTTTCTGATTTTTGCAATGTTACATAGATGGAAAAAAAGCTGTCTTTGAAATAGTCTTGATATGTTCGTCAAAAGAGAGATCAGGGTCCAGAGTAACGCCGACGTCCTTCACAGTTTTATTTGAGACGACTGTACAACCATCAAGATTAATTGTCAGATTCAACAGAAGATCTCTTTATTTCTTAGGACCTAGAACAAGCATCTCTGTTTTGTCCGAGTTTAAAAGTAGAAAGTTTGCAGCCATCCACTTCCTTATGTCTGAAACACAGGCTTCTAGGGAGGGCAATTTTGGAGCTTCACCATGTTTCATTGAAATGCACAGCTGTGTGGCATCCACATAGCAGTGAAAGTTAACATTATGTTTTCTAATGACATCCCCAAGAGGTAAAATATATAGTGAGAACAATAGTGGTCCTAAAATGTAACCTTAAGGAAGACCGAAATTTACTGTTGATTTGTCAGAGGAGAAATCATTCACAGAGACAAACTGATATCTTTCCGACAGATAAGATCTAAACCAGGCCAGAACTTGTCCATGTAGACCAATTTGAGTTTCCAATCTCTCCAAAAGAATGTGGTGATCGATGGTATCAAAAGCAGCACTAAGGTCTAGGAGCATGAGGACAGATGCAGAGCCTCAGTCTGACGCCATGAAAGGGTCATTTACCATCTTCACAAGTGCAGTCTCAGTGCTATGATGGAGTCTAAAACCAGACTGAAGCATTTCGTATACATTGTTTGTCTTCAGGAAGGCAGTGAGTTGCTGCACAACAGCATACAGTAAGATTGCTGAACTGTGGATACTACTTCCGATCTGTGAAAACGCCTTTCAGTAAGTCATTAGGTTACAGTTAATAGACCCTTGTCCAGAACTTTTAGTTTCTGATTACGCTTCAATGGCTACCGTTCTTAAAGATGGCCACTGTGGACAGGGCTTTAATAATAACGGACGGAAAACAACGCTTTACTTAGTAAATTAGTCCTACTGAATGTTTTTAATCAAGCAATTTAAAGACATGATATCTGAAATGGCTTTGTTTATATTGCTACTTAATGTCAGAGATAGCTTTGTGTTGGTGAATGATTACCTGATCCAAGTTTGGTTGAATTGCAGTTGTCAAAAGAAAGCAGCCGCTATGGAGTAAACATTTTTCTCTCTTTACACACCTGCCCTTTCCCCCTAATTAATCTCCTCTTATTTCTGATGAATCGGTTGGATTAAGTGGTTTACATCAGCTGCTCCACTAGGCATGTCTATGGTGTATACTAATTAACTAGGCCAGCAGTAGGGTTTTGTTCTGCCATTGAGTGGCTGTATTTCCATTAGCAGTATTACATAATGATACAGGAAACGTTTTAGTGTTACTGCAGTAGTTAACACAAAGATCTGTTCCAGATTCCCTCTGCCCTGTATACAGAGGTCAATATACAGATGCCCTGTATACAGAGGTCAATATACAGATGCCCTGTATACCAGGCATGGATTAAATCCACCTACTAAAGACTTACTGTACATCAACACACATTTGTCTAGTTTTTTACATCGTTTAGCAGATGCTCTTATCCAGAGCTACTTACAGAAGCAATTAGGGTTAAGTGCCTTGCTCAAGGGCACATCAACAGATGTTTCACCTAGTCGGCTCGGGGACTCAAACCAGCAACTTTTAGGTTGCTGGTCCAACACTTAACCACTAGGCTACCTGCCGCCCGTCACCACTCACGTCTTCCCCTCTTCCTGTTTATCCTCAACTTTTAGGTTGCTGGTCCAACACTTAACCACTAGGCTACCTGCCGCCCGTCACCACTCACGTCTTCCCCTCTTCCTGTTTATCCTCAACTTTTAGGTTGCTGGTCCAACACTTAACCACTAGGCTACCTGCCGCCCGTCACCACTCACGTCTTCCCCTCTTCCTGTTTATCCTCAACTTTTAGGTTGCTGGTCCAACACTTAACCACTAGGCTACCTGCCGCCCGTCACCACTCACGTCTTCCCCTCTTCCTGTTTATCCTCACTTTTTTCACTTTAGTCATTGACAAACAAACCAGAGATGTTGTGTAAAACAGCGATACAACTGTTCAAGTCAAACGTTAATTGTAAATGTCAATCCAGACTTAAATGATCTGAATGAATGACTTTATACATTAGTTAAATAGGTAAACCTCAGAGTGGCCACAATCTCTGGACAAAGTCCTAAGTCTAAGATAAACTTTTACAATAAATTCTTCTGAATGTCTTTGTTCTGTATAATTCAACTACAAGTTGAAATGCTTTATGTCTATTTCTGTCTTATCTTGATGTCACTCTATAATATGTTGGATATACGCATGCCCAAACATTTCCTAAATGGCACCCTAATCCCTATACAGTGCACTACTTTAGACCAGAGCCCTATGGGGCCCTGTTCCCTATACAGTGCACTACTTTAGACCAGAGCCCTATGGGGCCCTGTTCCCTATACAGTGCACTACTTTAGACCAGAGCGCACAATTGGTCCAGTGTCGTTTGGGTTTGGGTTAGGGGTAGGCCGTTATTGTAAATAAGAATTTGTTCTTAACTGACTTGCCTAGTTAAATACAATACAAAATGATTCCTGCTTTGCTTCGTCATTCATTATCATTCACAAATAATACAGCTCAGACTGAGTGTATAAGTTGTCTAACATTTGCTTCCTGGGTGGTTCTATCCAACGTGATCGTTCCATCACATTGAATGAAGACAGGAGAGAGTGAATGCACCATGTATAGGTTTGTACAAGGTTTGCAAAATGTGATAATGTAATGAGCTGAGTCTTTTCCTTCGTCATCATGAGATCTGGATGTTCTGTCTTCTATAACGGAATATGTTGTTATTAAACATCTTAATTGCCTCTCTCTCCCTCTCTCTCTCCCTCTCTCTGTGGGTCCATCTGAGCTCACTCTGTGCTGTTCTCTGATTGTCATCTGTTTGCTTTTGATGTGATGCTGTGGGGGAACAGTGTAGACTTTCCTCTGTTTAGTGAGACCAATTTAGCTCAAGCTTTTCTGTAGCCTGGTGCCAGATCTGTTTGTGCTCTTGCCAACTCCAATGCAGTCATTGTTTGGCATGATGAAGGAAAACGACTTGGCATGTTGGCACAAACAGATGGGCACTCAGGCTAGCTTTCCTATCTGTAGTGAGTAAGATTCAACTTTCCTATCTGTAGTGAGTAAGATTCAACTTTCCTATCTGTACTGAGTAAGATTCAACTTTCCTATCTGTACTGAGTAAGATTCAACTTTCCTTAAATTGGAGCTTTCCTCAGTTTTGTGAGTAGGAGTAAATTTGAGCTTTCCTCCGTTTTGTGAGTAGGAGTAAGTTGGAGTTTTTCTGTCTATAGGTCCTACACACACTCAGGATCCACAACTGATGTACAACACAAGCCTTGTAGAGAGACTTCACAATGGTTGTGTAAACATCTTAGTGCAGACAAGCTATCCTATCTCAACAATATCAGTTGTATCACAACCATTGTGTCAGATGAGTTGTACATCAGTTGTTCAACCTGAGTGTGTACGGGGACTAATATCTGTAGTGAGTAAGATTCAGCTGAGCAGCATTGGTCAAAACCAAACAAATCAATGTTGATTGGTCACGTGCACCGTTATAGCTTGTGCAGATGTTATAGTATGTGCAGCGAAATGCTTTTATTGCTAGCTTCTAACAATGTAGTTAAATGTCAAACTAGTACACAAATATGAATATATAAAAACAACAATAAATCAGGACATTTCAGAACCTATCCAATTAACAAATAGCACTGTAACAGTAATCCAAATGCAATCTATACGTATACACCCGTTGAATTTACACAAGATATACCCACAATGATATGTACAGCAGTAAATACATTAGAGTGAGATATATCAATAACCCAGTATTTAAATAAATATACAGTGTGTATAAACAGTGTAACTAAAATGCAATGTACAGTAGTAGAAATATTAGAATGAGCCATGTTGAGAATACAGAATTGAAATACACATATAGACAGTATGGACAGTATGTGAATGGTGTGTATAGACAGTATGGACAGTATGTGAATGGTGTGTATAGACAGTATGGACAGTATGTGAATGGTGTGTATAGACAGTATAGACAGTATGTGGATGGTGTGTATAGACAGTATGGACAGTATGTGGATGGTGTGTATAGACAGTATGGACAGTATGTGAATGGTGTGTATAGACAGTGTGGACAGTATGTGAATGGTGTGTATAGACAGTATGGACAGTATGTGAATGGTGTGTATAGACAGTATGGAAAGTATGTGAATGGTGTGTATAGACAGTATGGACAGTATGTGAATGGTGTGTATAGACAGTATGGACAGTATGTGAATGGTGTGTATAGACAGTATTGATAGTATGTGAATGGTGTGTATAGACAGTATGTGAATGGTGTGTATAGACGGTATAGACAGTATGTGAATGGTGTGTGTAGACAGTATGTGAATGGTGTGTATAGACAGTATGTGAATGGTGTGTATAGACAGTATGTGAATGGTGTGTATAGACAGTATGGACAGTATGTGAATGGTGTGTATAGACAGTATGTGAATGGTGTGTATAGACAGTATGGACAGTATGTGAATGGTGTGTATAGACAGTATGGACAGTATGTGAATGGTGTGTATAGACAGTATGGACAGTATGTGAATGGTGTGTATAGACAGTATGGACAGTATGTGAATGATGTGTATAGACAGTATGGACAGTATGTGAATGGTGTGTATAGACAGTATGGACAGTATGTGAATGGTGTGTATAGACAGTATAGACAGTATGTGAATGGTGTGTATAGACGGTATAGACAGTATGTGAATGGTGTGTATAGACGGTATAGACAGTATGTGAATGGTGTGTATAGACAGTATGTGAATGGTGTGTATAGACAGTATGTGAATAGTGTGTATAGACAGTATGTGAATAGTGTGTTTAGACAGTATAGACAGTATGTGAATGGTGTGTATAGACAGTATGTGAATGGTGTGTGTATAGACAGTATGGACAGTATGTGGATGGTGTGTATAGACAGTATAGACAGTATGTGAATGGTGTGTATAGACAGTATAGACAGTATGTGGATGGTGTGTATAGACAGTATAGACAGTAAGTGAATGGTGTGTATAGACAGTATAGACAGTATGTGAATGGTGTGTATAGACAGTATGGACAGTATGTGAATGGTGTGTGTATAGACAGTATGGACAGTATGTGAATGGTGTGTATAGACAGTATAGACAGTATGTGGATGGTGTGTATAGACAGTATAGACAGTATGTGGATGGTGTGTATAGACAGTATGGACAGTATGTGAATGGTGTGTATAGACAGTATAGACAGTATGTGGATGGTGTGTATAGACAGTATAGACAGTATGTGGATGGTGTGTATAGACAGTATAGACAGTATGTGAATGGTGTGTATAGACAGTATAGACAGTATGTGGATGGTGTGTATAGACAGTATAGACAGTAAGTGAATGGTGTGTATAGACAGTATAGACAGTATGTGAATGGTGTGTATAGACAGTATGGACAGTATGTGAATGGTGTGTGTATAGACAGTATGGACAGTATGTGAATGGTGTGTATAGACAGTATAGACAGTATGTGGATGGTGTGTATAGACAGTATAGACAGTATGTGGATGGTGTGTATAGACAGTATGGACAGTATGTGAATGGTGTGTATAGACAGTATAGACAGTATGTGGATGGTGTGTATAGACAGTATAGACAGTATGTGGATGGTGTGTATAGACAGTATAGACAGTATGTGAATGGTGTGTATAGACAGTATAGACAGTATGTGAATGGTGTGTATAGACAGTATGGACAGTATGTGAATGGTGTGTGTATAGACAGTATGGACAGTATGTGAATGGTGTGTGTAGACAGTATGTGAATGGTGTGTATAGACAGTATGTGAATAGTGTGTTTAGACAGTATGTGAATAGTGTGTTTAGACAGTATAGACAGTATGTGAATGGTGTGTATAGACGGTATAGACAGTATGTGAATGGTGTGTGTAGACAGTATGGACAGTATGTGAATGGTGTGTATAGACAGTATAGACAGTATGTGAATGGTGTGTATAGACGGTATAGACAGTATGTGAATGGTGTGTATAGACAGTATGTGAATGGTGTGTATAGACAGTATGTGAATAGTGTGTATAGACAGTATGTGAATGGTGTGTATAGACAGTATGTGAATGGTGTGTGTATAGACAGTATGGACAGTATGTGAATGGTGTGTGTATAGACAGTATGGACAGTATGTGAATGGTGTGTATAGACAGTATGTGAATGGTGTGTGTATAGACAGTATGGACAGTATGTGAATGGTGTGTGTATAGACAGTATGGACAGTATGTGAATGGTGTGTATAGACAGTATGTGAAATGAAAACGTATGTCCAGCAGTAGTTATGTAGGATGAACCATGATTAGAATACAGTATATACATATAAAGTGGATAAAAAGGTGTGTAAACATTAAAATGACCAGCGTTCAATGACTTAGTACACAGGGCAGCAGTCTCTAAGGTGCATGGTAGAGTACAGGGTGGTAGCCGTCTAGTGACAGTATCTAATGTTCAGGGCGGGGTACTGGGCGGAGGCCCAGCTAAGGATGACTATTTAACAGTCTGATGGCCTGGAGATGGAAGCTGTTTATCAGTCTCTTGGTCCCAGCTTTGATGCACCTGTACTGTCGTCACCTTCTAGATGGTAGCAGGCTGAACAGGCCGAGATCCCTGATGATCTTCTTGTCCTTCCTGTGACACCGGGTGCTGTAGATGTCCTGCAGGGCAGGCAGTGTGCCCCTGATGATGCATTATGCTGACCGCACTATCTTTTGGAAAGTCCTGCGGTTGTGGGTGGTGCAGTTGCCGTACCAGGACAGTCACAGGTGTGCAAGGAGTACAGGAGGGGGCTGAGCATGCACCTTTTGAGGCCGCCGTGTTGAGGATCAGCGTGGCGGAGTTGTTGTTGCCTACCTCCACCACCATCTGTTCGGGGGCATGTACAGTTCATTGTAGAATAATAGTGAAGACATCAAAACTATAATATAACATATGGAATCATGTGGTAACCAAAAAAAGTGTTAAACAAATGAAGTGGTATACAGAAGATAGCCCTATTTGGTAAAAAGGCAAGAATATCTCAAATAAGCAAATGACAGTCCATCATTACTTTAAGACGTGAAGGTCAGTCAATGCGGAAAAGGTCAAGAACTTTGAAAGTTTCTTCAGGTGAAGTTGCAAAAAAAAAACATCAAGTGCTATGATGAAACTGTCTCTCATGAGGACCACCACAGGAAATTAAGACCCAGAGTTACCTCTGCTGCAGAGGATAAGTTCATTAGAGTTACCTCAGACATATCCCTCCACCTCAGACATATCCCTCCACCTCAGACATATCCCTCCACCTCAGACATACCCCTCCACCACAGACATACCCCTCCACCACAGACATACCCCTCCACCACAGACATCCCTCCACCACATACCCCTCCACCACAGGCATACCCCTCCACCACAGACATCCCCCTCCACCACAGACATCCCTCCACCACATACCCCTCCACCACAGGCATACCCCTCCACCACAGACATACCCCTCCACCACAGACATCCCTCCACCACATACCCCTCCACCACAGACATACCCCTCCACCACAGACATACCCCTCCACCACAGACATACCCCTCCACCACAGACATACCCCTCCACCACAGACATACCCCTCCACCACAGACATACCCCTCCACCGCAGACATACCCCTCCACCGCAGACATCCCCCTCCACCGCAGACATCCCCCTCCACCACAGGCATACCCCTCCACCACAGACATCCCCCTCCACCACAGACATCCCTCCACCACATACCCCTCCACCACAGGCATACCCCTCCACCACAGACATCCCCCTCCACCACAGACATCCCTCCACCACATACCCCTCCACCACAGGCATACCCCTCCACCACAGACATACCCCTCCACCACAGACATCCCTCCACCACATACCCCTCCACCACAGGCATACCCCTCCACCACAGACATACCCCTCCACCACAGACATCCCTCCACCACATACCCCTCCACCACAGGCATACCCCTCCACCACAGACATACCCCTCCACCACAGACATACCCCTCCACCACATACCCCTCCACCACAGGCATACCCCTCCACCACAGACATACCCCTCCACCACAGGCATACCCCTCCACCACAGACATACCCCTCCACCACAGACATACCCCTCCACCACAGACATACCCCTCCACCACAGACATCCCTCCACCACATACCCCTCCACCACAGGCATACCCCTCCACCACAGACATACCCCTCCACCACAGGCATATCCTTCCAACTCAGACTTACCCCTCCACATCTGTTTTTTGCAGAAAGTTCTTTTTTTCCTGTCCTGTCCTCGTGATGAGTGGAGAACCCCTCTGGACAATATATCCAGAGAGAGCCCTGATTCCGTAAAACAGAGTAATTTACACTCCCTTATGTATCTTTGAAAGGAGATCCTCGACCTGAGCTCATCAACTTTATTGTCCAGGGACTGAACCTCAGCGAGTAATATACTCAGAAGTGGTGGATGGTTTGCTTGCTGCCTGAGCATGACTAGAGCCCCACCTCTCCTCCCTCTTTTCCGGTGTCAATGTTTTTAAATGGGGGAGTCCAAACAAAGCATCCAGTTCAGGGAAGTCAAATTTCTGGTCAAATTTCTGTTGAATGACTGCCAATCCAATGTCCTAAAGTTATTTTCGCTGTAGGTAATAATACTAGAAACTCTTTGCACAAGTACTGCAAAGTTGCCTAGGAGCTGTCGGCTCATCTTGGTGGTGAGAAGAATAGACAGTCATGGAGGGAGGGGGAATCACAAATCCTCGTGACCTGTGTTTGTATGGTTTGTTTATAAAGATGAAAGAGAGCAGTCAGAACCCTGAGAACCCATTAGTACATACCTGTCATCTGTCCTGGAACATTTTCACACGCCACACACATACACGCGCACACATACACACACAAGCACACTTGGCACATCCACAGAAACAACCTGCTTATCCTATGAACAGCCTTCCTTTTCTCCCATCGTCTGGGGCCTAATTGAGTAATCTGAACAGTCAGTGACTAGAACATTGTTGGTTCCCTCAGCCTGCCTCTCATCCTCACAACAATAACACTAGCAGTGATGCAGTAATAGCAACACAGAGCAGCTTGTAACCAACAACAGGTTTACCCATGATAAAATACAGATGGCTGAGGTATTATGTCTTTGGTAATACTACCCCAAATCTACAAATGGATTGACTGGAAAGTCTAGCATTGTCATTGAGCAGTGTGTTTGTTTGAGTGTTTGCCCTAAACCGTCTGGAGTGATTTTATTTTATTTAAAAAACATGTATTTAACCTTTATTTAACAAGGCAAGTCAATTAAGAACAAATTCTTATTTACAATGACGGTCTACCCTGGCCAAACCCTAACCCGGACGATGCTGGGCCAATTGTGCGCCACCCTATGGGACTCCCAATCACGTCCGGTTGTGATACAGTCTGGAATCAAACCAGGGTCAGTAGTGACGCTTCTAGCACTGAGATGCAGTGCCTTAGACCAATACACCACTTGGGAGCCCCAAAAATGGACGAGATTAACAATTTTGCCACTCTTCTGATTAGTTCCATTACACCAGGCAAGCTCAGTCAAGCACAGATACATTTTGAAGCCAGGTCTATCACTGAGCATATCATTCAAGTGAGCGTACAACCCGTTCATAACCACATTTAATCTGCTGTATTTTAACATTGACATTATTCTCTTCCCTGGGGTTAGCTCTTGAAGCAGGAAGTCCACGTGCATAACAGGATGTTATATGTGTACTTAGAGTGGTTCTACGAAATAGAGGAAATGGAGGGAATAGAATGGGGATTTCAGGCAATGCCAAGTATATACTCTATTCACAATGTCAATCATGTTAAGCTCCAGTGGAGAGTGCTTGAGAGAACTGAATGGCACCACCATAGCCTTGGAAAGCCATAGCCATGGTGGGGATAGACAAAATACCCAGGAACTAGCGGCAGATCAATCAGACAGACTAATTTTAAACCTTTGCTGTGGTCTCGAGTCTGCGCCATCATGGCTTTGTGCAAAGAGGCAAAGAGCATTGAGCAGTCACCCTGATTTTATATGTTAACTAGTTTCTCTGATAGGTTGAAGCTATATCACAGGCAGGGTGGTACCTGGATTGATAGGAGATTGGCACACTTCAAAGCGGCACTTTTCCAAGCTAAAGCCCAGGTCTACGGAGCCTTGTTATTTTGTAGGAAACATTCATTTCATGCCACAAAATACCCCCAAAATATTTTGTTGATCCATCGTATGTTGTTCATTATATGTAATAACATGATAATGATCCATTTTATTTGTAGAGATCTTTCCCTGACATTCTAACACCCTTTACAAAGAGACATCCATTGTTTTACCCACAGGAAATATGTGCAGCTTGTGTGTTGTCATTTTAGTAGGCTGAGTACAATGATTCAGATGCTAGGTGACACAACACCTTGTGGGTGGTAAGTAGGCCTAAGTAAGTCAACTTAGAGGCCACAGTACCATCTGGATAGTGTAGTAGTCACACCTTTCATAATAGGGTGGATTACAGCAACTCTAGAATGGTGCCCTCTGATATAGCAGATTACCCAATCAAAGCCCTGCTCAACTCAAATATTACATTCACATGGACCTGTCCTGGCTTGTGTCAGGGTGTCAACAGATATATATATATATATTTTTAATGTTTTGCAGCTTAAAATAAAAATTAGTGTTTCTTTTTGGACAAGTCCCTGTTTCAGTCTGTTTCCTTCTGTTTGGTGCATAACCATGCCTAGTTGTGATTTTGTGGGCCGGTGGGTGGAGGCAGGAGGAGATGAGTCAGACTGATGGTGAGGATGCAGGGCAGACAGACTGCTCCAGGAGGGCCATGTGTACATGGGGGCTGCACAGGGGATAAGACTCCATGAACAACAACAATCCATTTTCCTCCGTAAGGGACTTCGTCAGGTGACCAACCACAAGGCCCGTGTGTGACTCAGATTGTGTTGTTGATTCGATGAGGGATGACAGAAGGAATGTTTACCATGTCTACCGATGTTTCTAAAGGGTGCACGCACTCAGAGAGTGGACAATACCCGTGGGGGCCCTGTCAAATTAGTTTGATCAAAGTTCTATTCCAAGGGAAATCTTTTTTTCTCACAGAGGATAGTGACTTATATTTCTGTGTACAAGTTGTTCAAGGTTTTGTAAAGCGGAAAAAACCCTCGACGTTGGGGAATAGCTGTCGCCCTTTGGCTGTGCAAAGCAGAGCTGGGAGTCCTTGTGCGTATCTTGTAAATTCGCCAATAGGAAAGGTTACTTAGCCGGAAAAGATTTCAGATCTTCAATCAGCATCAGCTTCAATCACACAGGCCTACCCACCCTGTGTAGAAAAGGTGAGATTCCTTTACTTTAAATGAACCGTGCTAAAATGAGATCCAACCCAGATAGCTGGACAATTATATAGTCCTACCCGGGGAACAGCATGAGACCCACAGTGATGACGCATCAAATGTCAGCCCAAGCTGCACAAGTACGTCATCGGGGAGGCGGGAGCCAGAGAGAGTCAACCCACTTAGGGAGTGTAGCAGAGGGGCTCAGAGACACTGGAAAGAACCAAACCTCGGTTTAAATACTATTTGAAATTGTTCAAATACTTTTAGCGTTTGCTCTTGTCTGTCTGGAGTGCAAGATGAGTGGGGTTTGCAGTTTTGAGATTATTATATTGGTTCCATTGTGCCAGACAAGCTCAATTAAGCCCAGATAAAGTATTTGAAATGATTTCAAATAGTATTTGAACCCAGGTCTGGCTTGGGGCGGAGGAAAGCAAGGTCACCAAAACCTCCCATGGATCACTATTCCCAGAATACTAGTGATGGGGATGTCCATTGGGAATGTTGTTTAGTGACATGAGATGGAAACCACTGGGTCAGTGGCCTCTGGGATGAGTCTGGGTTCTCCATAGTTCTGTTCTGATATTCTCCTGTTAGGCCGTAGGATGTTTGTATACAGTGAATGCAGATGTGGCAACCTTGGTTCTGTAACCATGAGGTTAGAAGTATGCACTTTCTAACAATCGATTGTTGTTCTTCTTTGTAAAAAGTATATTTCCTTCCTCTTCGACTGTCAGCTGTCTTCTCTACTAAAACTAGATTTTCAGTCAACAGAGGAAGTTGATGGTGAAATAACTCCAGTCCTCTGTAACAGATCCAGGCAGTTCAATTCAACAGGACTGGATTTCCTTGTTACCATTACATCAATGATACCATGTAAAAAAAAAACTACAAATCTAAATCGACATCAATGTTTTTCTAGGACACAGACAAATAGTGTCCAATTTGTAGTTAATACTTTGCAAATATCAAATGATGAAGCAACTGTACGAACAATCAGCTTAGACTTGTCGTGACTTTTGACTCCTTCTGTTAAATAAGAGCACTTGGATCTCACATTCCATGCTTTATGACAGATGGTATGTTTGTTTTCTCTTACTTCACTCTATAAGCAGGCATGTGCGCGCACACACTTATCCTCTTGACCATTGTTTTCAATAACTACATAGCCTCTACCTCAGGCTCTGACATCTGTGAAAACAGAGAAAAACCCAAGCTGCCCAGTACTGCAGCTACAATACAATATGCCTCTAAATTCAGAGTGTCCAGCCAAGTCTGGAAAGTACCCTACTGCAACACTCACGTTTGGAAAGGAATCTGGCCAACACAGCTTGTTAGTAATGGACTCACAGCTACAAGGAAAGCCTTTTTTCTACAGCTGTGTGCTTCTTCAGCTGTGTGCATTAAGTTTGCTGGAGAAACTTCCTAGCTGGTAGACTGTGAATGGAGAAAATAATCATGGGTGTGTGTTGTCCAGCACACATTTGCTTAAAATGAAATCAACAGTGAATCTATTTTGTCCATTCTGGACCCGCTGTAGAAGGCAGGCCAGGCAGCCTATAGAGAAGGCCACTTTACTAACCAGCTGTGTTGGCCAGCTTTGTTTCCTAACGTGAGTGTAGTAGTAGGGTAGCTTCCAACCTTGGGCGATCTGACTAGAGGTGTATTCTTCGAAGTGTGTCACATTGTGACGTCAGAGTCAGACCGATTTCAGCAGAATCTGTTTGGATAGAAAGCTGAAGTACTGTGAGGCTTGAGTTTTTCTCTGTTTACAGATATCAGAGTCTGAGGTAGCTGCGAGGCCTTTGTATTGCTGAACCATAAACACTGCAGTCATTTACAGGTAACTGTTGATATATTATTACAACTTAAGTTAAGCCACAATTTGACGTTTTTAATATTTTTGTGTGAATCAGAAATGGTTTAAGGGATTTTACTCTCACCACCGTCCATCCCTCCATTCTCCCAGCCATCAGGTTCATCCCTCTATTCTCTCAGCCATCAGGTTCATCCCTCCTCTCAACCTCCATCCCTCCATTCTCTCAGCCATCAGGTTCATCCCTCCTCTCAACCTCCATCCCTCCATTCTCTCAGCATCAGATTCATCCCTCCATTCTCCCAGCCATCAGATTCATCCCTCCATTCTCTCAGCCATCAGGTTCATCCCTCCTCTCAACCTCCATCCCTCCATTCTCTCAGCATCAGATTCATCCCTCCATTCTCCCAGCCATCAGGTTCATCCCTCTATTCTCTCAGCCATCAGGTTCATCCCTCCTCTCAACCTCCATCCCTCCATTCTCTCAGCATCAGATTCATCCCTCCATTCTCTCAGGCATCAGGTTCATCCCTCAATTCTCTCAGCCATCAGGTTCATCCCTCCATTCTCTCACTCATCGGGTTCATCCCTCAATTCTCTCAACAATCAGGTTCATCCCTCCATTCTCTCACTCATCCTCCATCCCTCCATTCTCTCAGCCATCAGGTTCATCCCTCCATTCTCTCAGCCATCAGGTACATCCCTCCTCCCTCTCTTCCATTCCTCCATTCTCTCAGCCATCAGGTTCATCCCTCCATTCTCTCAGCCATCAGGTTCATCCCTCCTCTCAACCTTCATCCCTCCATTCTCTCAGGCATCAGATTCATCCCTCCATTCTCTCAGGCATCAGGTTCATCCCTCCATTCTCTCAGCCATCAGGTTCATCCCTCCATTCTCTCACTCATCAGGTTCATCCCTCAATTCTCTCAACAATCAGGTTCATCCCTCCATTCTCTCACTCATCAGGTTCATCCCTCAATTCTCTCAACAATCAGGTTCATCCCTCCATTCTCTCACTCATCAGGTTCATCCCTCCATTCTCTCAGCCATCAGGTTCATCCTTCCTCTCATCCTCCATCCCTCCATTCTCTCAGCCATCAGGTTCATCCCTCCATTCTCTCAGCCATCAGGTACATCCCTCCTCCCCCTCTTCCATTCCTCCATTCTCTCAGCCATCAGGTTCATCCCTCCATTCTCTCAGCCATCAGGTACATCCCTCCTCCCTCTCTTCCATTCCTCCATTCTCTCAGCCATCAGGTTCATCCCTCCATTCTCTCAGCCATCAGGTTCATCCCTCCTCTCAACCTTCATCCCTTCATTCTCTCAGGCATCAGATTCATCCCTCCATTCTCTCAGGCATCAGGTTCATCCCTCCATTCTCTCAGCCATCAGGTTCATTCCTCCATTCTCTCACTCATCAGGTTCATCCCTCAATTCTCTCAACAATCAGGTTCATCTCTCCATTCTCTCACTCATCAGGTTCATCCCTCCATTCTCTCAGCCATCAGGTTCATCCCTCCATTCACTCAGCCATCAGATTCATCCCTCCATTCTCTCAGCCATTAGGTTCATCCCTCCTCCCTCTCTTCCATCCCAACTTACATAGGCTAATGTGATTAGCATGAGGTTGTAAGTAACAAGAATATTTCTCAGGACATAGACATATCTGATATTCGCAGAAAGCTTAAATTATTGTTAATCTA
Organism: Oncorhynchus mykiss; assembly: GCF_057628025.1. Taxonomy (NCBI): domain Eukaryota; kingdom Metazoa; phylum Chordata; class Actinopteri; order Salmoniformes; family Salmonidae; genus Oncorhynchus; species Oncorhynchus mykiss. The sequence continues at coordinate 69,005,816 of NC_143034.1, read as the reverse complement.
ACTGCACTGTCCAATTTACAGTAGCTATTACAGTGAAAGAAAACATTGCTATTGTTTGAGGAGAGTGCACATTTATGAACTTAAAGTTATTAATAAACCAATTAGGCAAATTTGAACAGTCTTGATACAACATTTTTAAAAGAAATGCAATGGTACATTGGATCAGTCTAAAACTTTGCACATGCACTGCTGCCATCTAGTGGCCAAAATCTAAATTGCGACTGAGCTGGATTAATACATTATGGCCTTTCTCTTGCATTTCAAAGATGGTACAAAAAAAGCGCATGTTTTTTCTTTGTATTATCTTTACCAGATCTAATGTGTTACATGTGCTACATTAATCTAACCGATCGCTGCAGCTGTACATAGTCCATCGGTAAATAGCCCACCCAATTTACCTACCTCATCCCCATACTGTTTATATTTATTTACTTTTCTGCTCTTTTGCACACCAGTATCTCTACCTGCACATGACCATCTGATCATTTATCACTCCAGTGATCTGCAAAATTGTAATTTTCCGCCTACCTCCTCATGCCTTTTGCACACAATGTATATAGACTATTTTTTTCTTTCTACTGTGTTATTGACTTGTTTATTGTTTACTCCATGTGTAACTCTGTGTTGTTGTCTGTTCACACTGCTATGCTTTATCTTGGCCAGGTCGCAGTTGTAAATGAGAACTTGTTCTCAACTAGCCTACCTGGTTAAATAAAGGTGAAATAAATAAATAAATAAAAAAAACAAAATTTTAATTTCACAAATTTCAAAGTTTTTCCTTTCAAATGGTATCAAGAATATGAATATCCTTGCTTCAGGTCCTGAGCTACAGGCAGTTGGATTTGGGTATGTCATTTTAGGTGAAATTGAAAAAAAGGGTCCGATCCTTATAGCTAAACTCCCATTAGCATGACCCTGCCCTTTGTCCACTCAGACTACCATGGAAGCCATTCGTCACAGTATGGGCAGCTTCAGGCTTACATAAAGATAAATAATTATCTTATACAAAGAGAATGATGACATAAACTATTCCTTGTACCTTCTATGCTACTCTATACATTTATAGAAATCAGTATTTTCTGAATGTGAAACACTGCGAGGACACACATTTCCCCCCCAACATTTTAGCCCACCAGGCTATGGCATGGCACACTTCAAGACACCCCTTTCTCTGAACAGGGCCAACTTGACCATAAGCCCCAGCAAATAGCAGCTGGCTGCGGTTCCTTTCCTGTCCTCCATCCTCCCTTATTCAGACAGGCAGCTGTCTGGAGGGCCAGGGGTCTGAGGGGAGCTCAGGAGTTCAGTCCCAGACACAAGGCTCAGAGCCTGGGGGTGTGGAGGCACATGCAGGGCGTGGGAATGGGTGTTTTGGGAAGGAACCTGGAGGATCTGCATGTAGGTGGGGGTGGGCGGTAGGGGAGAGAGGACCCCCCCACCCTCTGGCCTGATCTCTGTCTTGGTCCTGAACCAAACAGAAGCATCCCACTGGACAAAAATGGGTCAACTAGACGTTGAACTGACGTCTGTGCCGAATGGGATGGGTGTTAAATATGGCAAATGTCTGGTTTTTACAAAGGCAGAGAGTAGAAAACCCCAATAAGCCAAATGTGTATTAATGTATCAATATCACATTATTACAAAACATGGCAGCCATGACTAACTCAATTTACTCACTAAGAATACAATTCTGTAACTTCATAAACTGTGAAGCAAAAAGGAAATGTGACATCTTTGCTGAGGAATCTATTATATGGTGTTCCACGAAACAGCTTCTGGTGGAACAATACATTATCCACAGCAGGAAAGAATGTCTTCAATACTAATGTTCTGGTTGTTAGCTCGTTATGAGCCTCGCTATGTTAGCTACATACATATTAGGCATTTAGCAGATGCTCTTATCCAGAGCGACTTCCAGGAGCAATTAGGATGAATTGTCTTGCTCAAGGGCACATCGACAGATTTTTCACCTAGTTGGCTTGGAGATTCTAACCAGCAACCTTTCGGTTACTGGCCCAACACTCTTAACCACTAGGCTACCTGCCGCTACATTGAAACGTAGCGCCGTAGAGATGCAGATTGATTCTATTAAGACAGGAACATAACCTCTCATGCCAGAGCAAATAAGCTCAACCTCTCATGCCAGAGCAAATAAGCTCATCCTAACAGAGAACAGGCTTTCTCTGAATGACACGTCAAAGATACTAGGACAGAAAATACAATGATACAATTGAAACAGATTCAAAGAAGGCTTTATAAATGACGATGAAATGAGGGTTTGTAAATGAAACCTGATGAACATTTCTCTTATGGGAGGGATTGATACAGAATCAAAAGACAGTGAAGTTGAGGGTTAGTCAAGGGTGGAGGGTAAACACACATACACAACGTTAACACACACTGATATATTCTGCGCTAGTGTTAACCCACCTATCGTGAAAAAAATGCATAGAAAATATAGGTAGCATTACTTTATTCATTGCGAACGGCAATCAGCTATAACGGCAATCAGCTATAACGGCAATCAGCTATAACGGCAATCAGCTATAACGGCAATCAGCTATAACGGCAATCAGCTATAATGGCAATCATCTATAACGGCAATCATCTATAACGGCAATCATCTATAATGGCAATCATCTATTTTTTACCACTACATGGTTACCCACTGGGCACAGATGTCAATTTAACGTCTATTCAACGTTGGTTCATCATAATTATATTGAAATGACGTGGAAACAACATTGATTCAACCAGTGTGTGCCCATATAGTGTGGTGCAATGAATATATACGCACCTTGTTGTCTTCGCATGGCACAGATGGCTGTAGATGTTTTTTGAAAAAATAATGAGAAAAAAGAATGTTGACAGATTACGGTGCAATATTAGCAACCAATAAGTTCAGTTTAGTTGTATTTTAAATGCTGCATTGAAGTATACAACAGCACATTTAACAACAAAATAGTTCAGAAAGTTGAGTGAAGGGATCATGGATCAGGGAGTTGTTGAAGCAGTTCGCATGGTTTCACTGGAAGAAGCATTGTTGGTCTGAACGGATGAGGGGTCATCACGGTCACAGCCAGGGGGAATAGCTGGTCAGAGCCAGAAATGAAGTCAACAATGCAAATCTGACATGTTCCTCCTCTGCAATGCCTTCTCTGGATAGATAGTGATATATTCAGCACAATGTCCAAAACTGAGATCTGGCATGGCTGGCCCTTATGGCGCCTGACTCCGTCTGTCACACCATCACTTCACCTTTTAAATTCTGCCTTGACAGCACATAATCCACTCATGTTTGGGTGGATATATTGCACTATTCTATTGGACTCGTAGTACCTCAGTCACCATATGGTGGATCCGTTAGGTCCAAGTCCCTACAAGGACCACTGTGACATGATACTGATGTAGTTTGGGGTTGTGAAGGCCCCATAGGAATTCTATTTCTGGTGCCTGCCAGCACTGCTGTCATACACCCAACTGAATATGCAGACAATCTGGACCCAAACACAGCCCTGTGTGTGTATGTGTACATCTGTGTGTGTGTGTTTCCACCCCCCACCCCCTATAAACTAACACAGAGGGGATTATACCATCTGCATGCAAAATGCACCAAGTTTCAGTCTGACGCACAAGAGTGAGCTAGGCAAGGTGAGTCATTTTCTAGGATAAGAAATTAGATGTGAGGAGAGACCAGAAGAGAGGATAAAACTAGAGGGAAGAGAGGAGAGGATGAAACACAAGAGGCGAGAAGAGAGGGAGGGCAGAGAAAAGAGAGGAGAGCTAATACACATACGCATACACATATTTAGCAGATGTTATTGCGGGTGTAGCGAAATGCTTGTGTTCCTAGCTCCAACAGTGCAGTAATACCGAATGATGCGCAACAATTCACACAAATCTAAAAAGTTAAAGAAAAAATTAAAATAATAGAACGATAAAGGTCCAGAGAATGAATATATATTGGATGTATAGACATTATGGACAGTATGTGGATACAATATATATAGTATATCTGAAGAATACGTACTGTAGGATAGAATATGTAGTATATCTGAAGAATACGTACTGTAGGATAGAATATGTAGTATATCTGAAGAATATGTACATTAGGATAGAATATATAGTATATCTAAAGAATACATACAGTAGGATAGAATATATATAATATATATACACTATAAATATATATATATATATATATATATATATATACACAAATCTAAATATATATATTGGAATATAGTGTATACACGATATACTAGTGTATACACATATTCTATCCTACAGTACGTATTCTTCACATATACTATATATATATATCTGAAGAATACGTACAGTAGGATAGAATATATAGTATATCTGAAGAATACGTAGGATAGAATAGTATATGTACAGTAATAGTTGAATAGGATGGACTTGACTAGGACACAGTAGATGCATATGAAATGGGTAAACCTTATGTAAACATTAAAGTGACTAGAGCTCCGTTATTAAAGTGACCAGAGTTCCATTCCATTTAAGTGATAATGCCCCCCAAGCCGGTTTTTGAAGGATATATTGGCACCGTATCCTCCAAACACCGGCTTCGTGGGCATTATCACTTTTATACAATGGATTACCAACATATTACAATAATGATTGTCTGCCTGTCTGTCTGCCTGTATTGTCCCGACTGATGACACGTTCAATACTATGGGACAGCATGAGATCGAATTTGAATATTGAAACAATGTTGCAGATGTCAGAGAGACAGACAAAGTTTATACAAATCTCCACTGTTGAAAACTAAATGTTAGTCTTAAAGAAATGTGAGATAATGTCTAGATGCTTTTTATAGTGGAGATCAAGTTGATAAGTTGTTTGGCTGGGCTGATGAGACAGTGGATTGCACAGTCAGATGGAACAGAGTAAATAGGCATTTTAACAGATTTAGCCGGTAGTAACTTGTGGAATAGACACCGGCCAGAATGCGGTTTTAATCAATCAGCATTCAGGATTAGACCCACCCGTTGTATAATATTTAAGTGACCAGTGTTCCATGTCTTGTCTCCTCTCCTGATCTCGTCGTCTCCTCTCCTGATCTCGTCATCTCCTCGTCTCCTCTCCTGATCTCGTCGTCTCCTCTCCTGATCTTGTCATCTCCTGTCCTGATCTCGTCGTCTCCTCTCCTGATCTCGTCGTCTCCTCTTCTGATCTCGTCGTCTCCTCTTCTGATCTAATCGTCTCCTCTCCTGATCTCGTCATCTCCTCGTCTCCTCTCCTGATCTCGTCATCTCATCGTCTTCTCTCCTGATCTCGTCATCTCCTCGTCTCCTCTCCTGATCTCGTCATCTCCTCATCTCCTCTCGTCATCTCCTCGTCTCCTCTCCTGATCTCGTCATCTCCCCTCCTCTCGTCATCTCCTCTCCTGATCTCGTCATATCCTCGTCTCCTCTCCTGATCTCCTCGTCTCCTCTCCTGATCTCGTCATCTCCTCATCTGATCTCATCATCTCCTCATCTCCTCTCGTCATCTCCTCGTCTCCTCTCCTGATCTCCTGATCTCCTCTCATCATCTCCTCGTCTCTTCTCCTGATCTCGTCATCTCCTCCTTTCATCTCCTCATCTCCTCTCCTGATCTCGTCATCTCCTTGTACTTTTCACATCATTGAGGGACTCATATCATTGCCAACCAATACTGATGCAGTAGAGAAGTGACTGTACAGCAATTATAGTTCACATTGCCTGGGTGTGAAGGTTAGGTGACAGGTTTCCTGTGGAGTGAACAATATAACTGAAGACATCCTAGGAATTGACACAGTTTACAGTGTGTGTAATCTCTCTCTCTCTCTCTCTCTCTGAATATGCAGTAGCAGTTGAGCCTGGGGACAAGGTTACATTGCGTGAGGGAGCACAGGAGGCCAAGATGTGACTGGAATACTGCAACTCTGTGGTTCCGTTCCAATATCCACAGCAACATAACATACCGGATTACTGGCATTCATTTCCCAGGTGCTACCTACAGCACTGGCGTTGTGCCGTTAAGCAAGGCATGTTAGCAAACTTTCTGTACAAATGAATAAATAAAACATACATTCTATTCTAGTTTGGATATAGTTTGGAGCATATCTTGTACCTCTATGTTGCTGTTTTGTATGTAGACAGTAGGAGGCATAAGGGACCCAGGGGTATGGTGAGAGAAGGCTGCTCTCGGAGACCTTGACGGCCCAGAATGAACTCACACTCTGGGGTTTTCACAGAGAGACGAGAGCCTAGGGGAGCTAGTGTGAGCTCCAGCACTCTCAACATTCTTCCAGGCAAAAATGCACATTCACCCCCTGTGGAAAACCAGTGCATATCTGCCCTCTCTCTGACACAGTAAATGTGTACAGTCGTGGCCAAAAGTTTTGAGAATGACACAAATATTAATTTCCACAAAGTTTGCTGCTTCAGTGTCTTTAGATATTTTTGTCAGATGTTACTATGGAATACTGAAGTATAATTACAAGCATTTCATAAGTGTCAAAGGCTTTTATTGACAATTTACATGAAGTTGCAAAGAGTAAATATTTGCATTATTGACCCTTATTTTTCAAGAAGTCTGCAATTCACCCTGGCATGCTGTCAATTAACGTCTGGGCCACATCCTGACTGATGGCAGCCCATTCTTGCATAATCAATGCTTGGAGTATGACAGCATTTGTGAGTTTTAGTTTTTCCACCCGCCTCTTGAGGATTGACCACAAGTTCTCAATGAGATTAAGTTCTGGGGAATTTCCTGGCCATGGACCCAAAATATCGATGATTTGTTAGTTAGTTATCACTTTTGCCTTATGGCAAGGTGCTCCATCATGCGGGAAAAGGCATTGTTCGTCACCAAACTGTTCCTGGATGGTTGGGAGAAGTTGCTCTCGGAGAATGTGTTGGTACCATTCTTTATTCATGGCTGTGTTCTTAGGCAAAATTGTGAGTGAGCCCACTCCCCTGGCTGAGAAGCAACCCCACACATGAATGGTCTCAGGATGCTTTACTGGTGGCATGACACAGGACTGATGGTAGCGCTCATCTTGTCTTCTCCGGACAAGCTTTTTCCGGATGCCCCAAACAATCGGAAAGGGGATTCATAAGAGAAAATGACTTTACCCCAGTCCTCAGCAGTCCAATCTCTGTACCTTTTGCAGAATATCAGTCTGTCCCTGATGTTTTTCCTGGAGAGAAGTGGCTTCTTTGCTGCCCTTTTTGACACCAAGCCATCCTCCAAAAGTCTTTACCTCACTGTGCGTGCAGATACACTCACACCTGCCTGCTGCCATTCCTAAGCAAGATCTGTACTGGTGGTGCCCCGATCCTGCAGCTGAATCAACTTTAGGAGAGGGTTCTGGCGCTTCCTGGACTTTCTTGGGTGCCCTGAAGCGGCCTTCACAACAATTGAACCACTCTCCTTGAAGTTCTTGATGATTCGATAAATGGGTGATTTAGGTGCAATCTTACTGGCAGTAATATTCTTGCCTGTGAAACCCTTTTTGTGCAAAGCAATGATGACCGGCACGTGTTTCCTTGCAGGTAAACATGGTTGACAGAGAAATAACAATGATTCCAAGCACCACCCTCCTTTTGAAGCTTCCAGTCTGTTATTCGAACTCAAACAGCATGACAGAGTGATCTCCAGCCTTGTCCTCGTCAACACTCACACCTGTGTTAACGAGAGAATCACTGACATGATGTCAGCTGGTCCTCTTGTGGCAGGGCTGAAATACAGTGGAAATGTTTTTTGGGGGGATTCAGTTTATTTGCATGGCAAAGAGGGACTTTGCAATAAATTGCAATTCATCTGATCACTCTTCATAACATTCTGGAGTATATGCAAATTGCCATCATACAAACTGAGGCAGCAGACTTTGTGAAAATGTATATTTGTGTCATTCTCAAAACTTTTGGCTACGACTGTAGAAGCATGGAGATAATTCCGTAGAGTTCTGACATCCAACATGTGTGTGTGGGTATGTGTTTGCTTGTGTGCATGTTCTTGTCTGTAAATGTGTGTATTGTGCCTCTTATATAACACATATAAATTATACTGTTGCAACAGGTCATGCTCTGCCGGAGAGGGGCAACGGCTACTAGAGCACGGTGCATCTCCCACTAATACGTCAGCACAAGTCCAAAAGCCAGACAAAACTTCCTGCGTTCGCTAACTATTAACATGAAACATTTGGGTTACAGGCTGAATTTTAACCCAGAATGCAATGGACTGAAGCCCTTAAGCACTTTCTACTGTAAGAAAATACCTGTCTCTCTCTCTTTATATACTGAATATCTCTCTCTTCCATAGGAGGTTTGTCTGAAACCACCTGAAGCAGCTCAGCAACTACTCCAGATAGAAATGCACACAACCTGGACATCATCCTCTCTTGTTAAAGGCTGAACCCAATAGCATGTTACATTATCCAGAACACAAATGATCATGCATTTCTACAGTCATTCAGTTCATTAATGCAATCCAGTCTTTAAAGTACTGTGTTAGCTGTAGTCGTTCATTGTTTTCCAGCATAAACGATCTGTATGAGTATCTGTTTGAGTGTTTGTATTATATACAGTACCCATCATCTAAGGTTAATGACAGAAACCTTTTGTTTCAGTGTGCTACCTACCCAGATCCACAGGCCCTACTCTCCAGACTACAGCATTTTGAATTAATCATTGTACCCACAGTCTGAATTCCCTCGACAATAGTAATGTACTTCAAAATCCTCATGTGCTCACGACACAAAGAAACTGACAGAACAACAGTCATGATAGTCTAGAATCGTGTCCTGGGGGTCAATTTCCACACAGTAGGGGATTGGGTCATGGGCTAACGGCAGGCATCATTGTTGATGTCTTTGTGTCTATTGGATAACCTTAATAAACCTCCTTGTCTGTCCTTCTGTTCTCTATCATTGCATTTATGCTGTAATAAAAATAGATTTAATCCATATCAATGAAGTGACTGAATTGAGAGTGGAATGTTAACATTTTATATAATGGCTTGATCATAGAATTCAAATTGGACACGTGATACTCAAATGAATTATTTAGGCTATATTATTTGACTTATTTCAAGGCTACAGCCTACAAAGAAATACATTGTGAAGCATTTGGGAGTGTGACAATAGGCTGGTAGAACAGCTAAAGCTCTCAGCATTTAAACAACATTTAATTGTATTAAATCATTATAGTCTATAAAATTGTGCATACAGGCTGTGACTTACTTAGAATTAAATACAAAAGAAAAGAGGGGAATGTCGACATTATATACAGTGGGGCAAAAAAGTATTTAGTCAGCCACCAATTGTGCAAGTTCTCCCACTTAAAAAGATGAGAGAGGCCTGTAATTTTCATCATAGGTACACTTCAACTATGACAGACAAAATGAGAAAAAAATCCAGAAAATCACATTGTAGGATATTTAATGAATTTATTTGCAAATTATGGTGGAAAATAAGTATTTGGTCACCTACAAACAAGCAAGATTTCTGGCTCTCACAGACCTGTAACTTATTCTTTAAAACCTCTTAGAACTACCCATCCCGGATCCGGGAGAATTGTCATCAACTTTGCATAGCGCAACGGTCAAAAAATATTACTAGAAAATATTCATATTCATGAAATCACAAGTGAAATATAGTGAAACACAGCTTAGCCTTTTGTTAATCACCTTGTCATCTCAGATTTTGAAATTATGCTTTACAGCCAAAGCAAGACAAGCGTTTGTGTAAGTTTATCGATAGCCTAGCATTATGTCCAGCTAGCAGGAGGAAGGTTGGTCACGAAAATCAGAAAAGCTATCAAATTAAATCGTTTACCTTTGATGAGCTTCGGATGTTTTCACTCACAGGACTCCCAGTTAGACAGCAAATGTCCCTTTTGTTCCTTAAAGATTATTTTTATAGCCGAAATACCTCCGTTTCTTGTCCACGTTTTGTTGAGAAATCCACCGGAAATTGCGGACACGACAACGCCGAAACAGAAACATGGCAAACGTTTTTGATAATCAATCCTCAAGGTGTTTTTCAAATATCTATTCGATAATATATCAACCGGGACAATTGGCTTTTCAGTAGGCGCGAGAGGAACAATTGCCACCTTTGTCTATTACGCACAAATCACTCTGAGAGCCACCACCTGACCACTGACGCAATGTTGTCGTTCACGCTCATTTTTCAAAATAAAAGCATGAAACTATGTCTAGTGGCTGTAGACACATTAGGGAAGCCATAGAAAAAGGAATCTGGTTGATATCCCTTTCAATGGGCAACAGGGATGCATAGGAACACAGGGGTTTCAAAATAAGAGTCACTTCCTGATTGGATTTTTCTCAGGCTTTCGCCTGCAATATCAGTTTTGTTATACTCACAGACAATATTTTTACAGTTTTGGAAACTTTAGAGTGTTTTCTATCCTACGCTGTCAATTATATGCATATTCTAGCATCTGGTCCTGAGAAATAGCCCGTTTACTTTGGGAATGTTATTTTTCCAAAAATGAAAATAGTGCCCCCTAGTTTCAAGAGGTTGAGGCTCCTCTGTCCTCCACTCGTTACCTGTATTAATGGCACCTGTTTGAACTTGTTATCAGTATAAAAGACACCTGTCCACAACCTCAAACAGTCACACTCCTGTTTGAGTGTGAGAACTTGCACAATTGGTGGCTGACTAAATACTTTCTTGCCCCACTGTATATAATGCTTGATCAGAGAATTCAAATCGGACACAAATCACTAGAACTTCTCCTGAGGCGTGTTGCACAGTACAGAACACACTGGTTACATCTAAAACGGCACCCTCTTCCCCATGCCGTGCTCTACTTTTGACCAGGGCCCATAGGACACTAGGCAAAAGTAATGCACTACATAGGGAATAGGGTGCCATTTTGGGGAGCACACACTGTACCTCAAATTCAGTATAGTAAAGTATAGAATATGTAAATAGAAATCGTCAGGTAGGTAGTAAAAACCAGACAGCTGAATCTAGTGGCTTCACTGCATCCAACGCTTTAGGTGAGCTGGGATGACCTTTAAATCCAAACTGACAGTACCTACAGCTATAACAGGAGGGTAAATACAGGGTTGGGGAGACTGTACCTACAGCTATAACAGGAAGATAAACACAGGGTTGGGGAGACTACCTACAGCTATAACAGGAAGATAAACACAGGGTTGGGGAGACAGTATCTACAGCTATAACAGGATAAACACAGGGTTGGGGAGACTGTACCTACAGCTATAACAGGAGGGTAAATACAGGGTTGGGGAGACTACCTACAGCTATAACAGGAAGATAAACACAGGGTTGGGGAGACAGTACCTACAGCTATAACAGGAAGATAAACATAGGGTTGGGGAGACTACCTACAGCTATAACAGGATAAACACAGGGTTGGGGAGACTACCTACAGCTATAACAGGATAAACACAGGGTTGGGGAGACTGTACCTACAGCTATAACAGGAAGATAAATACAGGGTTGGGGAGACTGTACCTACAGCTATAACAGGAAGATAAACACAGGGTTGGGGAGACTACCTACAGCTATAACAGGAAGATAAACACAGGGTTGGGGAGACAGTATCTACAGCTATAACAGGATAAACACAGGGTTGGGGAGACTGTACCTACAGCTATAACAGGAGGGTAAATACAGGGTTGGGGAGACTACCTACAGCTATAACAGGAAGATAAACACAGGGTTGGGGAGACTGCCTACAGCTATAACAGGATAAACACAGAGTTGGGGAGACTACCTACAGCTATAACAGGAATATAAATACAGGGTTGGGGAGACTACCTACAGCTATAACAGGATAAACACAGGGTTGGGGAGACTGTACCTACAGCTATAACAGGAAGATAAACACAGGGTTGGGGAGACTGTACCTACAGCTATAACAGGAGGGTAAATACAGGGTTGGGGAGACTACCTACAGCTATAACAGGAAGATAAACACAGGGTTGGGGAGACTACCTACAGCTATAACAGGAAGATAAACACAGGGTTGGGGAGACAGTATCTACAGCTATAACAGGATAAACACAGGGTTGGGGAGACTGTACCTACAGCTATAACAGGAGGGTAAATACAGGGTTGGGGAGACTACCTACAGCTATAACAGGAAGATAAACACAGGGTTGGGGAGACAGTACCTACAGCTATAACAGGAAGATAAACATAGGGTTGGGGAGACTACCTACAGCTATAACAGGATAAACACAGGGTTGGGGAGACTACCTACAGCTATAACAGGATAAACACAGGGTTGGGGAGACTGTACCTACAGCTATAACAGGAAGATAAATACAGGGTTGTGGAGACAGTACCTACAGCTATAACAGGAAGATAAACACAGGGTTGGGGAGACTGTACTTACAGCTATAACAGGAAGATAAACACAGGGTTGGGGAGACAGTATCTACAGCTATAACAGGATAAACACAGGGTTGGGGAGACTGTACCTACAGCTATAACAGGAAGATAAACACAGGATTGGGGAGACTGTACCTACAGCTACAACAGGAAGATAAACATAGGGTTGGGGAGACTGTACCTACAGCTATAACAGGAGGGTAAATACAGGGTTGGGGAGACTACCTACAGCTACAACAGGAAGATAAACACAGGGTTGGGGAGACTACCTACAGCTATAACAGGAAGATAAACACAGGGTTGGGGAGACTGTACCTACAGCTATAACAGGAAGATAAACACAGGGTTGGGGAGACTACCTACAGCTATAACAGGAAGATAAACACAGGATTTGGTCTGACCACAAGTCAGAGACCACTATGATTGCGTTTGATGGTCCTGTTTGTCTTCTTCTAATGCCTCTTAAGGCATTGCCTTCGATTACATTGCTGGGTTTTTGGTAATCCAAAAGTAACACTGCTGATTACAATTTTTGACAGGTAACTAGTAACTGTAGCGTATTGCATTTAGAAAGTAACCAGCCTTGAAGATGCAAACAGTAGTTTATAGTAGGTTTACATGAGTTGCGTGGCTGAAAAGCTGCATTAGCCTATGAGAATCAACTAATTTAATGTCTTACGATAAGTGCAACTTTAATGAACTGATAAACAAATAATAAAAACACAACTTTATAGGCTATACATTTATAACCTTATGCGTATTTATAGACGGTGATAATAGTCTCTGAGTTCTGGTTCTAAACAAATATAAAATGTTGGGAAGAAATCAAGGTGCGTGTTGCAAAAACATCTGCTTTCTAGAGCGGAGGTGCTTATAGGTCATCATTTAACAAAAACATCCGCTTTCTAGAGCGGAGGTGCTTATAGGTCATCATTTAACAACAATACATGACTTAACAACAATACATGACCTATTAGCACCTTGGCACTGGAAGGGGATGTTTTTGCAACACGCCTCTTGCTTGTTTCACACTATTTTATTTTTTGTTTAGAACCACAACTGATATCCTACTGGGCACAGATGTCATTTCAACATCTAGTTTTACATTTGGTTGACTTGTCAACTAACTTGAATTCAATGTGAAATCAACAAAAACTGTCACCATGTCATTAAATTCTCTTGCGTTGTTAACTTTTTTTCATATTGATTCAACGTCATCACATATGTTTCTTTGGTTATAATGACGTGGAGAAAAAAACATTGATTCAACCAGTTTCTTGCCCAGTGGGATTGATATGTCATGTATTAACTCAAACTGTATTTGTCTTGTATTTTAACTTTCACAACTTCACCCAGATCATTAACATCCTATGGTCAGCTGCCTAAGGACATGTGCCGAATGAGACCTTATTACCCATATAGTGCACTACTTCTGACTACATCCCCATGGACCCTGGCCAAGAGTGGTGCACTACATAGAGAATAGGGTGCCATTTGGGACACATTCTTACAGTGGGTAAACTGTCGACTTGGGCAAAGTCGGATATCTGAGTTGGAAATCACGGGCTGATTGAGGACAACACATCATAGAGCAAAACACATCTCGCTCCCTTAGACGTGAAATATTTAGTTGGTAATATGCAATCATCATTAACCTACATTTCTGTGTTGATAATAATGCAGAATGGAGAGAGGGGTAGAGAGTGAGTGGACATTGTTTTTCTATCTAACGGTGATGTGTGTGTGACTAAGGTGTAATTTCATTTTACCTTTATATAACTAGGCAAGTTAGTTAAGAACAAATTCTTATTTTCAATGACAGCCTAGGAACCGTGGGTCACTCAGTGCCTTGTTCAGGGGCAGAACAACAGATTTGTATCTTGTCAGCTCGGGGATTTGAACTTGTAACCTTTCAGTTACTAGTCCACCGCTCTAACCACTAGGCTACGCTAGGAGCCTCACAAGAAGGTTTTTGATATATATATAATTGTATTTATTTTCCTCAAATGAATGAAGAGGACCTTCCTCATTCTTCCTCTTCCTACCTGAATGGGCCTCTGCGGATATAGCCCTTGGCAGGACTGGTCCTGCTCCATATATATAAAGTGTCTCAGAGTAGGAGTGGTGATCTAGGATCAGGTTCCCCCTTTTCATGTAATTGTATTCATTGTGAACTGATCCTTGACCAGCACACCTACTCTGAGAAGCTTGAAACATACGGCCCGGGAACACTAAAGGAGACACCTGGACCCCATCACCATACAGGACCATTAAGACGATCAACAAACAGTATCAACCAGTGTTCTACTGATATTCAGCCTTCGTCAGGTCAAGGGTCAGGGAACTGACCAACATATTACATGAGAATAATTTCAATGAGTGAATGAATCCAACCATGTCTACATGTCCTGCCTTGTGCCAGAGACATTCAAAACAGGAAGCAAGGTTTTCCAAGACATATTAGATGAATTGTTATTTGTTAAAGACACTATAAGGTCAGGTGATATTATTTTGTTTGCAGAGGCAGGAAGTATCACAATTTAAATGGGCAATCTGATATTGGTACATACATTTTGGACTTTTAAATGAATGATACATACAGTGGCAACCGTCATTCAGGGCAGGTGGAGCAGAGACCCAGATTGTTAGCAAAAATCATTAAAACCAATTTTAAAACATGCCTGTTTTGCATGTTATTTTGGGATTAATACGTGTCATATCAGGTTGCAAACAATGTAAACAAATATATAATTGAGTTTATAAAGCCGCATACAAACATGTTGTCTTTTTTGTTTTCTTGTGTAAGGCAGCTTCAAAATGCAGATGTTTCAGCCGAGCTCAGTGCTTTCTGTGGTGGTGAGGCAAGCCAGCAGAAAATACGGAGCGTTGTGTCGTGATTGGCTCAGTATTCTGTCACTCATGGGAACACAGCATCACTGCCAAGTCTAAGGGTAGAGATATAAAATTCAAACTCCTTGGGTGCTGTCATAGAGTTACATTAGAAGTGCCCATCCAAGAAGGCTCAAAGTCATTGGCCACAGATAAAATGACATCCAATCACGTTATATGTACAGCAGCTTTGATTGGACTGATCATACTTTCAAAATCTTAGCTGGCAGTCATCCTCGTAAATCAAGTAGACAGTCTACTGGCAAATCCTTTTTAATCCTTGTCATATGAAGAGAAATAATGAAGAGAAATTATAGATAAAATGTATCGGTGCTCATCGCCCATTGGCCTAAACATGTTGGAAATCTCATTCAACAATGAGTGGTTTGGAAGGAACCAATGACAGTGGCTAACTACAAGCATTGTAAAGCAATCACTAGCTTGCTATTCAGTGGAGTGGCTGTGTGGTCCCAAATCTGGGATTAAGGGGCTCTTTTCCAAATTTAAAATGATAAACATTCAACATGGGCCTTGCTGTCAATGAAGCATGATTTATGCCGCGCTCAAAACAACTGTTGACTCGGAACTGCGAAAACTTGACTTCAGTGAGTTCAAGACAACTGGGAAAATACGTTTTGAACGGTCATACAACTCGGAATTGTAAATCTGTCCTCTTTCTAGAGCTACGACCTGAAGATCAATGACGTCATCACGATTCAATATTTTTTCCGATTTCCCATTTGTCCAGAGAATGCCAGACTTTGATGACAATATTTGCCCACGAAGGATCGCCGTGGCACCTTCCTCTTCAAGTGAGCACAGCACAACAAGGTGAGTCCATAAATGTATTCTATGCTGCTGCATAAATGATGTAATATGCCAGGGAGAATTGTATACTGTAGGTAAGAAAGTAATACCAAGTGTATGTTGTGTAGTAAGATGTTAGTAGCCCATGTGCTTCACCCTAATAATTTGGTCTATTTTCCCCTCTTAATTTCACCTATGGTTCTGACTTGGTGGTGCACATGTAGCCTATAACCTGTTTTAGAGAAATGTAATCATTGAATATTGTAAGAGCTTTCATTGTCTGCTTATATGCCCCCTTTATTTATCCTACGGTTCTGACTTGGTGTGCAGGGAGAACACTGTAAGAACAGCCCATATTCTGAATTCTGTTGTTGTACATTTCAAAAGTGCTAAACAAATAGTTATATTGACTACGTCTGTCCTAGCTCGCTCATTAATGTCTTAATCAAAATTATTATCCACTTGTCGTCTCCTTATGCTATAGTTTGTACATATCAATTGTCATTAGAAACCATATTTGTTTAAGTAAGTCAGCCATATCAGCTATGTTTTTTAAAGGCAATAAATGAGGCTGAATGAACTGTTTCACTGCCAGAAAAGGCTACGCTGATTGCCAGGTGTAGCAGTGGTAAGATGTTGGGACAGCTTTATGTAGGCCCTAACAGTTTGTGGGCACCGTTTGTCACAGTTATAGTGCAAATAATGTATTGTGTAGTGTTTTGTTGTGTAGTGGCTTTGCTGGAGTTCATCCCACTTTTCTTCTTTTTTGTCCCTCCAAGATTTACAAATAATTGCCGCTGGAAACATAGCCAATGATTCTTGAAGAATATAATGTTTAAAAGGCCTCATGAGCTTAATTCAACTGTCTTAACCAATCAGAACCCCAAAATATAAGCTTGTTTACCTCCATTGTGAGTAGGCTAATGTTAGCATACAAATAAACTCAGCAAAAAAAGAAATGTCCTCTCACTGTCAACTGCATTTATTTACAGCAAACTTAAAATGTGTAAATATTTGTATGAACATGAGATTCAACAACTGAGACATAAACTGAACAAGTTCCACAGACATGTGACTAACATAAATGGAATAACCTGTCCCTGAACAAAGGGGGGTCAAAATCAAAAATAACAGTCAGTGTCTGGTGTGGCCACCAGCTGCATTAAGTACTGCAGTGCATCTCCTCCTCGTGGACTGCACCAGATTTGCCAGTTATTGCTGTGAGATGTTACCCCACTCTTCCACCAAGGCACCTGGAAGTTCCCAGACATTTCTGGGGGGAATGGCCTTAGCCCTCTCCATCTGATCCAACAAGTCCCAGATGTGCTCAATGGGATTGAGATCTGGTCTTTTTGCTGGCCATGGCAGAACACTGACAGTCCTGTCTTGCAGGAAATCACACACAGATGAGCAGTATGGCTGCTGGCATTGTCATGCTGGAGGGTCATGTCAGGATGAGCCTGCAGGAAGGGTACCATAAAACCACGACTCCTCAGTGAAGGGCACTTTTTGCCAGTCCTGTCTGGTCCAGCGACGGGGGGTTTGTGCCCATAGGTAACGTTGTTGCCAGTTATGTCTGGGGTGGACTTGCCTTACAACAGGCCTACAAGCCCTCAGTCCAGCCTCTCTCAGCCTATTGCGGACAGTCTGAGCACTGATGGAGGGATTGTGCGTTCCTGGTGTAACTCGGGCAGTTGTTGCCGTCCTGTACCTTTCCGACAGGTGTGATGTTCAGGTGTACCGATCCTGTGCAGGTGTTGTTACACGTGTTCTGCCACTGCGAGGACGATCAGCTGTCCGTCCAGTCTCCCTGTAGCGCTGTCTTAGGCGTCTCACAGTACGGACATTGCAATTTATTGCCCTGGCGACATCTGCAATCGTCATGCCACCTTGAAGCATGCCTAAGGCACGTTCACGCAGATAAGCAGGGACCCAGGGCATCTTTCTTTTTGTGTTTTTCAGAGTCAGTAAAAAGGCCTCTTTAGTGTCCTAAGTTTTCATAACTGTGACCTTAATTGCCTACCGTCTGTAAGCTGTTAGTGTCTTAACGACCCTTCCACAGGTGCATGTTCATTAATTGTTTAAGGTTCATTGAACAAGCTTGGGAAACAGTGTTTAAACCCTTTACAATGAAGATCTGTGAAGATATTTGGATTTTTACGAATTATCTTTGAAAGACAGGGTCCTGAAAAAGGGACGTTTCTTTTTTTGCAGAATTTATAACGCTTGGAAAGGATATACTCTTTTTCTGAACCTGCATAGAGCTGGCATCCCAAATGTACATAGAATAACCCTTCATTCTTATATATTGTTTCATTCACATGGCCAATCTTCTGTCCAACTACAAGTATATGGTGTTCCTATCTTTTACAATACATTACATGCCAAAGGGTTAACTCAGGACCTAAGTGTTAACTGAAGACATAAGAGTTATCTCAGGACCTAAGTGTTAACTAAAGACATAAGGGTTAACTCAGGACCTAAGTGTTAACTGAAGACATAAGGGTTAACTCAGGACCTAAGTGTTAACTGAAGACTTAAGGGTTAACTGAAGACATAGGGGTTAACTCAGGACCTAAGTGTTAACTGAAGACATAAGGGTTAACTCAAGACCTAAGGAATCACTCAGAAAACATATTTTTGAATCTGACCTTCAAACGATTATACATCCATGCAGACTTCCTGAGTTACATGAATGTCCCTATTCGAAACAAACTGCTGGGCCAGGAATATTGCCATTGCATGAATCCTTTCAGTTGTCTGTGTAATAAAAAAGCTAAACAGCAACGGCTGAAATGGACAGAAGCGGGGGTGAAATCCCGCTGTGACCCAGTTACGAGGTGTCGGACTAAGGCATAATTTTGTCGAAAAAAACGGTGTCTCTCCAGCCACATAATGCCCTGTTGTACACAGCCATCTACTTCACTGCATAATGCTGTACCCACTACATACTGCCTTTCACTTCTATTGAACTGTGTGTGTGTGTGTGTGTGTGTGTGTGTGTGTGTGTGTGTGTGTGTGTGTGTGTGTGTGTGTGTGTGTGTGTGTGTGTGTGTGTGTGTGTGTGTGTGTGTGTGTGTGTGTGTGTGTGTGTGTGTTACTGAACTGGGCTCCTAAGCTGAATGGATCCATTATATGGGCTAATTGGACCAGTTACCAGGCACTTCAAACAATATGGGTGAGGACAGGACAGGGGGGCTTATGACAACTTGACCAGATAATTCCAGTTGGCACAACACCGCCAGATGATACCAGACACCCCAAAAATAAAACAATGACAACACCGCCAGATAATACCAGACACCCCAAAAATAAAACAATGACAACACCGCCAGATAATACCAGACACCCCAAAAATAAAACATTGACAACACCGCCAGATAATACCAGACACCCCAAAAATGAAACAATGACAACACCGCCAGATAATACCAGACACCCCAAAAATAAAACAATGACAACACCGACAGATAATACCAGACACCCCAAAAATAAAACAATGACAACACCACCAGATAATACCAGACACCCCAAGATAAAACAATGACAACAACACCAGATAATATCAGACACCCCAAAGATAAAGCAATGTGCACCATCAGGAGGTTCAGCCACCTACAGCTGTGGAGATTAACAAGTGCTCTAACTCTTAATTTCATTGTATTATTTATTTACCTCATGGTAATGACACGGTTTGTAGATGATTAACCTTATTAATCATACATGCCAGGCAGTATCTGAGAACTGTTCTCCACGCTCCCGTCCGGCAGGTGGTACTGGTGCATGAAGGCTCAGACAAACAGACTCCTAAACAGCTTCTATCCCCTGGCCATAAGACTGTTAAATGGCTAAAAACGACTGCTCTCCCTCTCCCACAGATTCAGGTCTCTACCCACAACGTGCGCTGCTGCTAAATTGTTATTGATTCTAATTATTAACCTTGTATTTTAGTGGGCTAAATCAGCATCACACAGAATGTTTCTTGGTAGTCTTAATCAAATCTACTTCAAAAACAAAAGTATACACCTCATATACATGGTTATGGGCTTAAAAAAATAAGACACCTGTACCATGTCAGATATAGAGTTGAAATGTTTTTGCGTTTGCATCCCAAAATTAAATCTTGCACAGATCAAAAAAGACTGAAATATAACATAACGGTTTGACATAGAAACACCGAATATTCTATGTTTAAAAAAAAAAGTTTATTAATGATTAATGATGAACAATATTAATAACATTCCACCCATGAGGCCACTAGAAGGCGATTTGGTAATTTCACTGCAGGAAACTACTCCATTACGCTGCTGTCCATTGATAATTGATTGCCAAACCCTTAGCATTTATCTATTCATCCTGCTACTGGTCATTATTACTCATGTTTACATGTATATATTACCATTAGTACTGTATATTACCATAAATAGGGAGCAGGACACTAATCCGGACGCTTATAAGAAATCCCGCTACACACACCGACGATCCATCAAACAGGCAAAGTGACAATTTCAGACTAAGATCGAATCCTACTACACCGGCTCTGATGTTTGTCAGATATGGCAGGGCTTGCAAACTATCACGGATTATAAAGGGAAACCAAGCAACACTGAACCATGCATGAGAGTGCCAGCAGTTCTGGACGACTGTGTGATCATGCTTTCCGTAGCCGATGTAAGTAAGACCTTTAAACAGGTTCATATTCACAGACAGATTACCAGGACGCGTACTCAGAGCATGCACTGACCATCTGGCAAGTGTTTTCACTGAAATTTGAAAACATTTCCATAACACAGTCAGTAATAACTACATATTTCAAGCCAACCATCATATTCCCTGTGACCAAGAATGCCAAGGTAACCTGTCTAAATGACTACTGCCCTTCTGCACTCACATCTGTAGCCATGAAATGCTTTGAAAGGCTGGTCATGGCTCACATCAACGCTATCATCCCAAAAATCCCTGGACCTACACCAATTTGCAAACCTCCCCAACAGATCTACAGATGACGCAATCTCTATTGCACTCCACAACACCCTTACCCACCTGGAAAAAGTATCACCTATGTAATAATGTTCATTGACTACAGCTCAACCAACATTCAACACCATACTGCCCTCCAAGCTCATCACTAAAATTAAGGACCCTGGGACTGAACACTTCCCTCTGCAACTGGATACTGGATTTCCTGACGGGTTGCCCCAAGGTGGTGAAGGTAGGCAACACACATCCACTTTGCTGACGCTCAACAAGGGGCCCCTCCAGGTTATGTGCTTAGACCCTTCCTGTTCTCCCTGTTCACGCACGACTCCAACACTAACACTACTCCATCATTAAGTTTGCAAACGACATGACGGTGGTAGGCTTGATCACCAACAACGATCAGACAGCCTATAGGGAGGGGATCAGAGATATGGCGGGCAGAGGTGTGCCCCCACAACAACCACCCCCTCAACCTCAGCAAAACAAAGGAGCTTTTCGTGGACTATAGGTAACGGAGGGTCGAACATGACCCCATTCACATCAATGGGGCTGTAGTAGAGGGGGTCGGGGCCTTAAGTTCCTTTCCATCCGTGATACTTTTCAAATCTGCATTGTTGGGAATGGGCTCGTAAGTAAGAATTTTACGATAAAGTGTACACCTGTTGTATTCAGCGCATGTGACCAATAACTTTTAATTTGATTTGAAATCCTACTACCAGACACATTTTATGTATACATCCAGCTCAACCACTCCAGTACCCCTGCACATTGAACAAGGTACTGAAACTGACCTGTATATACAACCACTCTAGGACCCCTGCACATTGAATAAGGTACTGGCACTGACCTGTATATGCAACCACTCCAGTACCCCTGCACATTGAATAAGGTACTGACACTGACCTGTATATACAACCACTCCAGTACCCCTGCACATTGAATAAGGTACTGAAACTGACCTGTATATACAACCACTCTAGGACCCCTGCACATTGAATAAGGTACTGGCACTGACCTGTATATGCAACCACTCCAGTACCCCTGCACATTGAATAAGTGGCAAATAAAAGTGTACATTTTAAATGAAGGTGATATGGCCTAGTTAATTATTTCCTGTGATTATGAATGCTACTCTAATAACTTTTTGAATGACTTGTAATTAATTATTTTGTTACTACTTGTAATGAATTATTTTGTTATTCAGTGATGACACACTGCAGAAGGATTGTATTTCCCCTTTTGAACTGATCCTTGTACTAGATACAATGTATTATCTTACTACTTTTGCAATCCATGATTCGCCTTATATGAACTCTGGGAATACAGTACGTTAACTTTGCATAATTAACCTCATGCAAAGAAGAAGAAGAAGAAGAAGAAACGATAACGAAAAACAAAGCATTTGGCAACTGACAAGCCTCCTATCAATCATCAAACATAACAGTTGTCACATTATTTAATTGTCAGAGCTTGTAATGGGGCCAAAGATAGGAGGCACTGGTCAGAGACTCAGAGTAACCTTTTCAAACTATATGTAGGTCATTCGATTGGCTCGAGTACAGGTGACATTTCTCACCTACTATTGGCAGTGTTGCAAATAGCAATCAGTGTTGCTGTAATAGCAGCCGGGTCTAATAATCCTATCACCAGTGGGTCCTTTTTCGTATCTTATTCAAACAGATAAGACGGCTCTGGCCAGAGTGATACACAATGTAAAGAAAGACTCTCAAGGATCTGTACTCGCTGCCACCTGCTGCTACTGCTGAGAGGGGAGCGAGTGGAGAGCTTAGAGTGCAGGATGATACTGTATCTATACGATTCTGCAGCTATAAGCCTGAGCAGGAAACCATTCTGCAGCTATAGATTGGTTGGTTGCTTAGCAACAACATGTGTAACTATGGGGAGCAAGACCCATATATTGTGTGATCATGTTTGTTAAACAGGTCAGGATCTGAGAGACACTCAGATTAAGATATGAGTTTAGTAGGGTGCACCCAACTCTAGGCAGGATATATGGCCGATATCTAAGTCTATTGTACTGTATGTTTAAGCTGAAACTCTACTGGACCAGTTAGGTTTGTCTCAATGTCAGGTGTTTCAGGTTCTTCAGTCTGATGTAACTTATCTATACAAACGTGCTGTGAAGGGATTGAGGGAAAGAATGACGCCAAGATTTGGTGAGTACCTTTGTAAACAGGATTTTGTGGGTGTTCATACTGAACCAAGCATAGCCACAAGCAGTTAACATTTAGGCTAGCTCAGTTATCGATCAATTGAAATAGCAAACGAGTCAACTGGAGCGAGTTCAACAGGGACATTATCCCTTGTGTTACTAGCCTCTTCAGCACTTTCAGACATGTCAGGGAAAACAGTTAACTCTTGTCTATGATGTAACATGAATCCACAGAAAAACACCAAGCAATTCACAAATACTGACATAAACCACTATGAGATGGAATCAAATGTGAGTGACTGTGCCTATCAATAAACATCAATTGAAATAGCAAACGTTAGTGATCATGCTAATCATGCACATTTAGTGACTCCATAAATGTCAGTTTCCCACTTATCAGCCAACTTGTGTTTCCCTCTCAGTTTAACATGTGTCACAAGAACTCCAGGGTGGACTCTGATACATGCCTGTCAAATCTGGCTTTGTTTTGTTCAGCTGTTTTGAGAGCGTTCCGGGTGACTGTCCTGTAGCTTTCTTCCAGGTGACTCTTCAAGTCTTGCACATACTGTGAATGCAATTTCTTCTGGTCATTAACAAGTAGATTGAAGGCTATGTCAGCTGGTAGTCTAGGTTGTCTCCAGAACATTAGTTCATATGGAGTGTAGCGGGTGACTTTATTCTTCATGCAGTTGTATGCATGTACAAGTGGTTTAAGAAGTCACGCCAGTGAGTTTTGTCATGCATGCTCAGAGTACCAAGCATCTGGAGTAGCGTCCTGTTAAAACGCTCGACAGGATTTCCTCTTGGTTCATATGGCATTGCTAGAATTAAGAAAGTGAGAACAATCTCCCACAGCTCTTTGATTGTTCGTGTTTCAAAATCAGGACCTTGGTACCTATGGAGGCGCTCAGGGAAAACGTAATGCACAATGAAGTGGTCCCAGAGAGACTTTGCAACAGTGAGGGCTTTCTGGTTAGGAGTCGGTATGGCCACTGTGTACTTGGTAAAATGATCTGTAATTATCAGTATATCCTTTGTTACTACGATCAGGCTCCAAAGGAAGGATTCCATGCATACTAGCTCCAAAGGCCTGCTGGTCTTAATGCTAACTAGAGGTGCAGCTTTCTTTGAGACGGTTTTATGTTTATGTTAACATTGACATCTTGGGCCAATAGAACCGGGATCGTATGAGATCCATCATGCGCTCGATACCCATATCATCGTGCAGACTTGTCAATGCAACTGCTCTCAGCTCTTCTGGATGCACTAATTGAAAAATAGTTTTGGCTCCTTCCTGCCTTCTCCTGTAAAGAACACCATTCTTTAGCTCTAACCAGTTCCACTCACGCAGCAACAGAGGGAGTTCTGGGAGCTGTGAGAGGAGGTTTCTCCCGTTTCCAACTGAGTGACGACCTCTCTGATGCTGGCGTCAGCTCTTTGTTTTTCCATCAGCTCCTTCTCTGACAAATTAAGAATGACTGGAAACCCATCTTGATGTTCCTCTTCCTGGAAAGCATCTGGTATTGCACTGGAGTGGAAGGCAAGAGACTCAACCAGCAAGATCGTAGAGCAGCTCTTTTCAAGGTCAGTGTAGTGAACAGTGTCGATCACAGACTGCTTTGACTACATCTTTGTGGACTTTGTTTTGGAATTCAGATTCTTCCAGATGATGGGGAGTAAACTGATAGATTATTTTCTGCTCTTTCTGAGAGGAGAAATCGTCTGAAAGCTGGCTATGAGGACGTCTTGAAGGTGCATCGGCATCTCGGTTTTGCTTGCCCACACGGTTCTGCAGCTTGAATGAGTAGGTGGAGAGAGCAGACCTGTGGCTACCTGTGGCTAGTTTGGCAGAAGTCAAGATGTATGTCAGTGGCTTGACAATACTAGAGTAGTCCTGGATGAACCTCCGGTAATAATCAGAGAACCCAAGGAATGACCGTAGCTCTTGGAGGGTTTTTGGATATGGCCAGGTTTTTAGCGTTTCAATCTTTTCAGGGTCAGTTTCAACTCCATTCTCTGACCCGACATGGCCTAGAAACTGCACAGATACAGCCCGTACTCCTTGAGATGTTGAAGAACATTAAACAGCCTGCTTTTGTGTTCTTCAAGGGACTCTGAGAAAATGATTAAGTCAATGAAAACAAGAACCTCGTTCAGGTTAATGTCACCCATACAGCGCTCCATTAGCCGTCAAAACGGGCTTGGTGCATTTGTGATCCCTTGTGGCATACCATTGAACTCCCAAAACCCTAATGGGCACACAAACGCTGTCTTTTGTTTGTCCGACTCTTCCATTTCAATGTGGTAGTATCCTGATTTTAGATCAAGAACAGAGAACCACTTAGAACCAGTTAGGGCAGAGAAAGTCTCCTCCAGGTTTCGAAGGGTGTCTGCATCCTTGATGGTTTGCAGATTGAGTTTGTGGTAATCAATGAACCTTATATCACTGTTCTTCTTCTCACAACCACAATTGGAGATGAGAAGGGATACTCTGATTCACATATAACATGATTCACACATAACTCCTGAATCTAGCAGCTCTTGCAGATGTTAGTGGACTGCATCGATATCTTGTGGGTGAATGGGTCTTGCACTCTCTGCTTGAAGGGGGTCTCATCATGAAGCGTGATGTGTTGCTTTACTTTGCTAGTGTGGCCAAAATCGAGATCATAATGAGAAAACACCTCAGGCATTGAGTTCAGTTTATGTTCAGTAATTTTGTAATCAATGTTCATAAATTCCAATTATCTTTATCTGTCTGATACCCAGAGGTTGTAAAGTTCTGGTCTTAAATAAAACAGACAGAATTCCCAGCTCACAATTGATCAGATCCAAGTTTATTTGCGAGAGCTCTCCCATGCATACACAAATATGTTCCTTTTATACCATGCTAACCTACGCACATACATACACACCAACATAGGGATATTCTCATGAGTCTCACCACAGTTTATAACCACTCAGCCGACAGTTACAGTCTCCCCTAGATAATAGAGCTCTGGAGGGGCTCTCCTTGTCCTATCTTATCTCTCCAGATTTACAGCCAGGTCTGTTCAAACATAGTTTAATGCCCCTCTTCATTCTCTTTCTACACCCACATACATTCCTTTCTTCCTAGATCTATGCTACATAACTCCTTCCTAATGAACAAACATTATTTAACACTACTAGAAAGACAGGGTAGAATTCTGTTTGTTATAATTCTACGTTAAATGTATACATAATTTAGTCATTATTCATAAAAAATCCCTTAACAGTTTATTTGTGATTTGTTCTCTCCATTCAGTAGACAGAGGAGAACCTTCCAAGATGAAGCTTAAGCTGGAGGTTTCAGCTTGCTCTTTCGGTTTGTCTGTAGACGTGGATGTAGAAACAGTGTGTTTCTTTACCCACTGGATGGCATTTCTCAGAACAACAGTTAACTTGCAGTTTTGCCTCGTAGGATGGGTGATCAACTTCCTGGACACCATAATCCCTCCGGGCAAGGAGGACATCGGAGGCTCGATGAGGGCCCATTTCACTGCAACCAATGAGGGGTTGGATTCACAACCTTCACAGGTTGCTGTGATGTGGCCATCTTCACAGCACTGAAAGCAACACCAAGGCCGGGGCTCGCTGTTAGGCTTGTGGCTTGAACTTGGCTGCTTCACAGGCTTACCGTTATTTTGTTTTGTGTTGGCTTCACTAGGAGCTAGTAGGTCTTTGATGGTAGGTCTTTTGGGGGGGTTTGATTTTGTGTCTTGAGGTTTGTGAGCTGACTTTTGAGTTCAGCTGTTTTTGTAAATGCTCAGTTTCACTGGTATCCTCAGAGGAAGGACTAAGACATGCTTGCTGCAGGTGGGACATTACACAATGCTTGGAGGCACCAGAGAGAGAGGCTTAGCAGCACCAAGGTGTTGTTACTTTTGCTTCATGCTTATCCTCTTCAATGTGAAGGAGGAGCAACAATTCAGCAAATGAAGGTGGTTTGCTTTTCTTCTGTTCCAGCTGGAGGTCCGTTATCAGAGCGTTGTCCCAGCAACCTCGGCAGAACTACCTCAGAAGATGACGATCGAGTTCATTAGCTGGAACGCCGCCTCTTTTCATGGCCGTGCGCAGGGTAACCTGTAACCTTTGCAAGTAGCTGGACGGCTTCTCACCGTTGTTTTGCAGGGTGCCCATGAATTTGGTAAATAGCTCGTCTCCATCTTCATCTGTGCCATAAGCGGAGTCTAACAGCTGAAGGTAATCAGTGGCTGATGCTTGAGGACTTAAATGCTTTGTAAGGTCTGCAGCTGGTGGTATGACATATTTTTATGACGTCTTATTCTGGTCGCAAACTGGTTGAAAAAGGACGTTTATTCTATGTATTTTTACTGAACAGAGTATGACGTATTTTTATGACGTCTTATTCTGGTCGCAAACTGGTTGAAAAAGGACGTTTATTCTATGTATTTTTACTGAACAGAGTATGACGTATTTTTCTGACCACCATATGATCAGTTGGTCATAATTGTGACCACAATATTATGTGCTATATTATGTATCCTACTGGTCATAGTTAAGACCTCATCATAACCTGGTAATAACAACCTGTCTACAGCTTATAAGCAATACTTGCTAGCTATCTGGCCATCGAGAATCATAACAACACCCGGGCTTCTGCCCCATTGAATCGCACTCATCGTTTTCTTGAGTTTGTCAGCTAACTCATCTATAGGCCTAAGCAGGAAACTACAATGGGCAAGTGAGCGCATGACCCACTCTTCCACCACGATTTCCCTTCTACCCACTCCTTCCTCCTCCTCTCATCCATGCTGGACCAGAACCCTCCAGGGGGAAAGACTTATAGTGGCGCAACCACTACAAACAGTGACCTTTGGGTTTACTAGGCCTATGTGCACACCTGGATATAGCATTGGCCTGGATACATGGATATAGTATTGAGCTGGATATATCATTGACACCAACACAAACTGTAAACAATAGCGCCTGACTGCACTGCATTGCATTAGCCTATGTAGATATAGCCAGTTAGCCACATGCTAACTCATCCTGCACATTTAATTAAACAGTCTTGTGTTTGCTCAGTCGGAGACCGCGCAGAAATTGTGTGTTATGTCACCCAGTGTTTGGAAAGGCTTGGAGGTTGTGCAGAGGACCGCTCTTATTGGTCCGTTTTAGTCCAGGTTCATAGTGGACACTAACTCATTAACAGTTAAGCTATGCTAGCTCAGTACTAGTAAGACATTTTACGTAGACATTTAGAGCACTCTTATCCAGAGTTACTTACCTGAGCAATTAGGGTTGTGCCTGGCTCAAGGGCACATCAACAGATTCTTCACCTAGTCAGTTTGGGAATTAAAACCAGTGACCTTCCGGTCACTAGCCCAACACTCTAAGCCGCTAGGCTACCTGTTACCATACCACAGATGCATATAATGCATGCCACTTTGTAATATTTTTCCAGTGACTGACAGGATAGTGAGTATATAGTCTTCATTGTAATTTCCTGTAGTTCTTGCTAATGTTGAACCCACAATCTTAGTGATGCCGACATTACCAACTGAGATACAGGACCTAGTTGTAGCTGACTGTCCCTGTCAGTTTACCTATCACAAAACCAAATCCGTAAAAAGGTTGTTATGTCACCATCAGTCCATGCATTTCTTTTTACAATGTATTATAAGTAGTATAAAGGAGAACTTGACTATGGTGTTTCCAGATTAACATTTTGAACATTATGTGATGATGTTGCAACAGTGCAAATCGTTTTCTGTTGCTCAAGTGACAAAATGTCTCAGTTGCCCTTACTATTTAAAAATGAAAGCTTTAACAATTTTACAGGAAACAGTTACAGTCATCAAGTCACAAATATTATTCCACCTCTGGTTATCATGCCAAGTAAACGTTAACAACAAACCAAAATAATAATACAATTCGGACTTTAGATTTTTAAATGTATTTTAAAGTTATTTAAAATAGATCATTCTTCTCATCTAAAGTTATTTGCTTAGCTAACTTTTTGTCTCTCTTACGGGTGCCCCATAGAGATAGATAGAGGACTCTGATTTTAGCATAGCCAATTCCATTGAGGACTTTCACTATTTTGAAGTAGTCAAGTGGGTGGGAATTGATATTGGTTAAGGAATTGAGGATCCTATAACTCCATCTAGATCATTAGGAGGTAGCCAATGAATTATACTTTTGATGAAACATTCAATAACTACAGATCACAGTAAACCCGGCAACATTGGCTTTATAGCTGTTCAAACAACACACTCTAGGTGGCAGTATGCACCTTTTCAGTTTGTTTTCCAACTCATAGAAATAGTAGAAGAAAATTGACTACTTCAAAATGGAGATGGCCTCAATGGCACTGCCCGTGCTCCGAGAGGAAGAGGAAGAGAGAGGCCCAACTCTGAGAAAAATATGTCTCCCTTTCCATTAGGTGGCGTTTTTTCATTGTTTTGCCCATCAAGCAAGGTATTTTTGTATGGAGGTCAATGACAATGAGTGTCAAATTTATTGACAGTTAATGTATTATTTGCTACGTGGGCTTAATTTGATCTAATAGAAGTTTTATAATGCATAAGTTGTTACGGGTGTACTGATATAAGTATGACACCTGACATCACGGCAACTTTGAGAAAAAAACACTTTATATAGGAGTTGTCTCGAGATGGCTATGCATATTCATGGCATGAGGCTAGTAGCATAGCATCTCTCTCTATTGAATACAGGCAGCTGACGTCAACAACCCTCATTGAATATTTAGAAAATTATTACAATAATGAAATATATTTACCAATCAAAAGAAAGGGATCCCATTGTTAGGGTGGAGAGACATACATTGTCAGTATACCGATAATATTTTCAGTGCTCTCACAGATGCCATAATGGGACAGATACTGTACAATGATGCGATGTCTATATAAGTCTATGGTTGCCACTGGTTGATGATGTAAATTGTAGGCGCCAGTCAATTCGCATCGACCGGGATGGCGACGAATCAACCAAAGCAAGGAAGTGAGAACGATGATTGCTCTTTTCTCCCTTTGGTTCATGACGTTATAAAATGGTAAGTCTTTAATTTGACATGTATTTCGATAGTGTGTTTATTACCGGGGAGAGTTTATGCATATATTTGTCCTGGTTTGGTAGAATGTGTTATGACGCTAACGTTAGCCAGCTTGCTAGTTACAGTTCAATAGTCTAATCTTGAGAAGCAGCAACAATTTGGTTAAATTATGTTTGTGTTTTGTAAAAAATAATATGCTTTAACCAACGTGTACTTCTTTGTCCATCTATGTCGAAAGCATGGACAAAGATAGTCAAGATGTCCATCAAGAACTGGTCAAGTTTAAGACAAGGATTCAGGAAGCGCGCGAGCAGATCGGAGCCATGCCGGGAATTGACATGAGCCTGTCGGAGCAGCAGCAAGAACTAGAGACGCTGCGGGAGCAAGTCCGCACCAAGAATCAGCTACTGCAGAAATACAAGAGTTTGTGTATGTTTGAGGTTCCCAAAGCGTCGTGAGGGATTTTTGACAGTACTAAAGAAACTAACTGAATTCAGGAGACACTTGGAGAGGAACACACATGTACTGAACATTATATATTTTTATATTTAGAGGACTGAGAAAATGACCATCCATTTGACATCGTGAGAAATGATCTTGTTTATATGGATTATTTTTGGGGATTCCATCTCTTGGCTCCGTGTTCTCATTTGCCTTTCAAATCTAACAACTCATGCAGTATAACTTGAACTCATCCCGTTTGTCAAAACCACCAGAGCACATTTTATTTCACTATAACACTACCTTCAGGCATTATCTTGTATTGTAAACTGTCCCATTTTTACTTTGTAAAAAATGTATTATCCATACTGAATTAAAATGCCCTCTCAAGTTTGTGTATGCAGTGGATGATTATTTTATGTGATGGTTTTGTTGTTGCGCTATTCAGATTGCGTGCTGCAGATTGTCAATGCAGTAGGCCTAAAATTAAACCTTTGTTTTAATTCCTTGTGACTTGTCTTTACTCAGTTTCTTAGTAAGATTGTAGCATCGGCCACATTAAGTGCGCTGTTATTTTTCATGAATTACATGTTAATAGCTTGTTGGCCTAAATGGAAACATCAATCTGCTAGCTACCATATGCCTAACTCTTCTCAGAAAGTATGTATTTCATAAATTAGGTACAGGCTACTTGTTTAGCTAATGGTATAAGTGTCACTGAAAGGGCATGGAATATGCTTGACCAATGTTCAAAAGGATGACAGACATAGGGATGGATATACGTTTCAAATTGATCATTTTATTTTCTCCATGTTTATTTTTTGTAAAAAGTAAACGATGACATAAGAATAAGCATTCATATGTGTTAAGTATGCAATTAACATTCAAGTTCAGTTCCGTGTGAAAAATAAAATGTAAACAAATGCCACCCCACAAGTGCAGGCTTCATTCTCCATTCAGTAATGTCATTTTACAGCATGTAGCTATAGTAACAAGACCACTAGAGGTTCTCTGAAGCCATATCACATTTGATCACCCTGACTCCACAGATAAATATCTGACAATGACCATGCCTTCTCGCGTGGTTTGGTCACATACACCCCTGGCTGTCACTGCGTCTTGGCGTGCTTCCTTATCCTGGACTCAGCACACTGGCATGAAGCCTGGCGGGTATCATCTCCATCGCTGTATAGAACATCTCGTAACATGTCTCCATGTGCATTGTCAAGTGAGTCCTTAGCAGATGGTGCATCTGTCTTTCTCTTTTCCCTGGCTGCAGCCAGTAGCTTTCTCTTTGATATACATTAAGTCACTTTGCACGCTTGGTCGGCGCGCAAACGGTGCCACAATCCCGTATGCCTCGCCGTCTTTGAATTTCTTATTTCTGAAAGATTTTCTTCTGCTGTTTTGCAGTACTTCGCAAAACTGTAAGGAAACTTTGCGGTGAGAGTCCGGGCTCATCTCGTTGGGCAGTTTAGCCATGGTAAAAAGAGTCTGAAACATCTGTTCGACATTAGTGTTCCGTTTTGCAGAGATCTCATAGTAGGCACACTGTTCATCACCAGCCACCAGCTTCTCAATCTCCTCATTCTGAACCTCCCGGTTAAACTCCCGGTCACACTTGTTCCCGCAGATAACTATCGGGACATCTACGTTCTCCTTGGTTTTGTTTTTCAGGCAGGACTTGGTTTCGTAAATTTGACGCTTCAGGCGCTGGACCTCTTGGAAGGAGTCTCTGTTATCCAGACTAAACACCAAGATAAAAACATCACCTAAGGAGAGAGAGATGGAAGGAACATTAATATCACAACTCAAAAGTCAATGTACTTTCCATAATGCACAGCACAAGTTTTGCGTTAAGCATAAGCATGCATTTTAGTGAAGCTAAATTGAAATATTATTCTCATAGAAAGTAATTTGCAGAATGAAGCTTAATATTAGGATTCAGTTTTACATAAAGACATTTGTCTGTTTCATTCGTTCACAGTTAAGCTTACCAGTAAGGATAGAGAGTCTCCTCATAGCGGGGAAAGGATGGTTTCCAGAGGTGTCCAGAATGTCCAACTGGTACGCATCTCCCCGAATGCTGTATAACTTCCTATGAAAGTCCTCGATTGTTGGCGTGTACTGGTCCTCGACTTTTTTATTCAGAAACCGAGAGATGATGGCCGTCTTGCCAACTTTTGTGGATCCTAGAATCACCATCCTGTGGCAGTTTTTGGCCGGGATGTTAAACTCGTTCTCGGAAGGCGATATCTTTTTAATCATAATTGCGAGCTTTGCGCACCGACAAATGTCTTTGGTAGGAGAGCGAGATGCTGAATGAAAGCTCTACTTGCTTTTGGGGGATCCTGCCTCTTTGTAAGCGCTGCTACTTTGCTGAGTTTGAAGCGAGCGGGACTGGGAATATATAGGCGACGCCGAACACACTCCTCCCCGGTGCGTCATGCAATTACGCATCGGTCTGAGGGGAGAATGCATAGATCGTATGAGAGAGAGGCTGTAGTTATGACTTTGCGCCTGTTTATACGTGAGTCTGTATCTGAGCGGACAGAGTAAACTTTTGAGAAATAAATGGGTTTAAAAACCCTGTGTAAAGTATGCGTAAAATGCAACCGTGTACTCTTTCACTTAACACCAATTTCGCAGAAACTGTTAATGAGTTAAACTTCTGCAGATTTGAATTTTTTTACTGACAATTCATCATAGTGCAGTGTTTTATAAAAAAAACTGAAAATATATAAATGCATAAAGTGTAGGTAACCTCTTTTGGTGACGGCGTAACACATAACCATGTTTACATCCACCATGCATTACAAGGATTTGCATTCAAGTAAAACACAATAAACAGGACACATACTCAAGAACATAGTGTTATTAATTTGGTGATTATGGTAATGTTGATCACTCTGTGTGCAAATAATAATATAAATAAATATTACGCAACATTTGTAATTAATTTTCATGTTTCATGTCAACATGTTTCACTGCCAATAAGAAATTAACATAGACCGTCCTTTGCCCATTTTCTGTTTCACGAGACGTTCAGTTTCTTGTACCCTGTCCTGAAAACCGTCAGCTGAGCTCGCGCAGCCCAGTGAGCCTCGTATTTCGGGCACATACTTTCTGTGTGGACCGGACGATGGCGCTACAGTATGGACATTATAGAAGTATAGACATTTTTATGGAAATGATAGAAGAAAAATGCATTTGGCTAACTATTAAAACGTTGTTGTCCCTGCAGTTGAAGACATCTCAGACCTACCAAGGTAATAAGCAAATGATGGTAGGCACAGTTGAACTGACCCAGCTACCAATAATGCATTTATTTATTTTACTTTATTTTAAAGTAAAATAATTTGAAGACAAAATATTTCACATGAGTTTGATAGACTTGAATGCAGAGAAGCTACACATGAATTGTAAGTAGGCCTACTCAAATGAGATTACAATCAATCAATCAAGTTATAGCTTGCCATGGTGAGCCTACTGAACATAAAACTAGTTATTGGTGAAATTCCCTATCTTTCTTCACACCTTAGAGTAAATCAAGGTAATTATTTTTGTCTACATTCTCAAAACAAAAGTGAAAGCGCTCTTGTTCTCTCAATCACCCCCCTCTCTCTGTGTATATTCTCTCTTTCTCTCTCGTCCATTCTCTCAACCTGTAGGCTGTGTTTACTAATGGATGTAAAAATGTGTGGATTTATGCTCCAATCATACATTTATTTATACATATAAATGTATAGGAAGACCACTTATTTTAGAAAACATTTATACAAACCTAATTTAACTAAATCATATAATCTAAGTGCTCTCCTTTGTAGAGAGGTACTTGTTCAGAAAAACATAATTCAACTTGAATACTTGACAATGAGTACCATTAGTTTATAAAGTTTTCAAGGCTCAGTGAGAAGTTTATTCAGTTCACAGACTATAACAGTTGTGAGTCTTATCCACGAAATTAGTCAATTGTGGGTAGTGATTTCACCAAATGTTAAAAATTCTGTCAAGAAGAGCTGCCACACATGTTCAATGTAATAAAAACATGTTTTCCCTTATCAAATCAAAAAAGGACTATAGTAAGTGCATATTTAGTGCCAAATAAAGTAAGGTTTGACCATAACAGGGTTGTTCATTTCCTCTTAAATCAGTCACAAATTCCCTTGTGACGGGGAATGGAAGCTTGTTGTGTGCAAGAGGCAATTGAGTCTTCACTAAGCCCCACCCCAGAATTTTGAGCAACCAGTCACAGCGCTCGTATGGAGAGCGACAGTCCTCGAGTCCGACACCTAGGACAAGCCCACCTTTAAATCGCATGAAAGCAAGAGAGGACTATAGCGAAAACGTAGTGTTTTCCTTAAAACATGTCTTTTTAAATGGCTTAATATTTTAACCATGGACCAGGATTAATTGCTACTGTGATTCCTGAAATGCATGCTTTGACTGCATGCCGACTGTGAATTTAGAGCCATTCAGCGGCTAGCTAAACTACAAACATAATTACCAGATTCCCGTGAAGTAATTTTAACGACAGTCTTCCGCAACATACTCGAGAGGTTCCTGATTAGCAAGGGGTAGTCTGTGTTTAATTTCATTGTGTATTAAAGTTTGAAATCATTGTGAGGGGATTTTGCCAGTGGTTGAATGTCAATTGAATGCAAGCTTATTTTATTTATTTATTGTTTAAACATGTCTAGCCTGTCTATCTATGGGTAGATTGAAGATTATTATTCCAATGAGAAATGTAAAGGGTAATTTCAGAATCTTGTGCCTGCACAATTTTATGCCACTTGATGGGAATTGGAAAGACACATGTTGCACGCTCTTCATATCATGCACTCGCAGAGGAGTAAGATAAGGAGAAAGAGGTAGAATGGGTGACAATGAGACCAGAATGAAATAGATGTGTCCATGTTAAGTTGTTATATATGCCTCAGTCTAACAAACTTGTTCATTTGGATCCCCTTCAGCTGGAGCAACAACTACTCTTCCTGGGGTTCACACATAATACTATACAAATGATCAATGCACACATAGACAGCAACAACATTATAGAGACAGCAACAACATTATAGAGACAGCAACAACATTATAGAGACAGCAACAACATTATAGAGACAGCAACAACATTATACAGACAGCAACAACATTGTAATCTATTCTGGTAGGAATTGATGGTATTTACAGTCTTACATCACCGTATCAGTCATGTCTTTTGTAAATGAACAAATCTTTTCTTCATCCTTGAAAATGCAAGATGTTGTTTTTGCATCAAAATAGTTTGACAGCTACCAGACTGAAATAGTTTGTGTTGCTAATTAGCTGTCGCTGAGGAGGAAGGTACATTGCTTGATTTGACATGTGTCTTCGAGTGCAACTCAGTATCATCCACTGGGGTACAGTTGGATGCCAATTTTCCATTAATTATGCAAATCAATTCTCCCTGGAGTACTTGTTCCACACACAGCCAGGCATTAAATGTTCTTCCACATGTCTTGTTAGTGGAGATACCCCAGCCTACGAAAAAGTCTGTCTGTCTCTCTCTGTGTCTGTCTGTCTGTCTGTCTGTCTGTCTGTCTGTCTGTCTGTCTGTCTGTCTGTCTGTCTTACATAAGTATTCAGACCCTTTACTCAGTACTTTGTTGAAGCACCTTTGGCAGCGA
Source organism: Oncorhynchus mykiss (assembly GCF_057628025.1). Taxonomy (NCBI): domain Eukaryota; kingdom Metazoa; phylum Chordata; class Actinopteri; order Salmoniformes; family Salmonidae; genus Oncorhynchus; species Oncorhynchus mykiss. The sequence goes on along the minus strand of NC_143034.1, from coordinate 68,969,418 downwards.
TTACAGCCTGAATTCTTCATGGGTATGAGGCTACAAGCTTGGCACACCTGTATTTGGGGAGTTTCTCCCATTCTTCTCTGCATATCTTCTCAATATTCTCTGTAGATCATCAGACCAGAGAATCTTGTTTCTCAAGGTCTGAGTGTCCTTTAGGTGCCTTTTGGCAAATTCCAAGTGGACTGTCATGTGCCTTTTACTGAAGAGTTGCTTCTGTCTGGCCACTCTACCATAAAGGCCTGATTGTTGGAGTGCTGCATAGGTGGTTGTCCTTCTGGAATGTTCTCCCATCTCCACAGAGAAACTATGGAGCTCTGTCAGAGTGACCATCGGGTTCTTGTTCTCCTCCCTGACCAAGGCCCTTCTCCCCCGATTGTTAGTGTGGCTGGGTGGCCAGCTCTAGAAAGTGTCTTGGTGGTTCCAAACTTCTTCCAAGAATGATGGAGGCCACTGAGTTCTTGGGGACCTTCAATACTGCAGACATTTTTTAGTACCCATCCCCAGATCTGTGCCTCAACACAATCCTGTCTCGGAACGCTACGGACAATTCCTTTGACCTCATGGCTTGGTTTTTGCTCTGACATGCAACGCCAACTGTGGGACCCTATATAGACAGGTGTATTCCTTTCCAAATCATGTCCAATTAATTGTATTTAGCACAGGTGGACTCCAATTAAGTTGTAGAAACATCTCAAGGATGATCAATGGAAACAGGATGCACCTGAGCTCAATTTCGAGTCTCATAGCAATGGGTCTGAATACTTACATAAGGTATCCGTTTTTTTTTTTTTTTATACATTTGCAAAAATATCTAAAAACCTGTTTTCGCTTTGTCGTTATGCGGTATTGTGTGTAGATTGATAAGGAAATATTTGAATTGAATCATTTTAGAATAAGGCTGTAACGTACGAAAATGTGGAAAAGTGAAGGGTTTTAAATACACTCCGATTGCACTGTACAAAAGTATGTGGACGACCCTTAAAATGAGTGGATTCTGACATTTCAGCCACACCCGTTGCTGACAGATATGCGCACAGCCATGCAATCTTCATAGACAAACATGGCAGTGGAATGGCCTTACTGAAGAGCTCAGTGACTTTCAACGTGGCACTGTCGTAGGTCAGTTCATCAAATTTATGCCCCGCTAGAGCTTCCCCGGTCAACTGTAAGTGCTGTTATTGTGAAGTTGAAATGTCTAGGAGTAACAACGTCTCAACCAGGAAGTGGTAGACCACACAAGCTCACAGAACGGGACCGCTGAGTGATGAGGCGCGTAGCAGGTCTGTCATTGGTTGCAATACTCACTACCAAGTTACAAACTGCCTCTGGAAGCAACGTCAGCATATGCACTGTTCCTCGGGAGTTCAATGAAATGGGTTTCCATGGCTGAGCAGCCGCACACAAGCCTAAGATCACCATGCACCATGCCAAGCGTCGGCTGGAGAGCTGTAAAGCTCGCCGCCATTGGACTCTGGAGTAGTGGAAATGCGTTCTCTGGAGTGATGAATCACGCTACAGCATGCAATGACATTCAAGACGCTTCTGTGCTTCCAGCATGACAATGCTCCCGTGCACAAAGCGAGGTCCATAAAAAAATGGTTTGTCGATATCAGTGTGGAAGAACTTGACTGGCCTGCATGGAGCTCTGGCATCAACCCCATCGCACCTTTGGGATGAATTGGAATGCGGACTGTGAGCCAGCCCTAATCGCCCAACATCAGTGACCGACCTCACTAATGCTCTTGTGGCTGAATGGAAGCAAGTCCCCCCTGCAGCAATGTTCCAACATCTAGTGGAAATCCTTCCCAGGAGAGTTGAGGCAGTTATAGCAGCAAAAAGGGGACCAATTTCATATTAATGCCCATGATTCTGGAATGAGATGTTCGACAAGCAGGTGTCCACGTACTTTTAGTCATGTAGTGTAATTGTGCAAGTTTAAAACACGGTGTTGATACAAAATGCTTGGTTCACTCAAGTAAAACATTGCATTGCATTGGGTAGAGTAAGGTCACATTGCACACAAAGACATTACAGATCCCAATAACTGATTTGTGCCACACAAACATGCCTTGCAGGTGATATGTCTAGCAGCATTTCCCCACATTTCTGTTTAACAGGACCTACATGTCGACTGAGAAGACAGCTGAACTTTCCACACTCTTCTAGGGAGGAGCAGCTCAGCTTCTATCTGCCGACTTTGGCAAGTATCTTGCTGTTTTACTAATAACAGAGCATGTATGTCACAAATAGATACAATTGATTTGCACCCGGAACTCTCAAAACATCGTAGAAGTGAAATAACCATGCATATCTTTCGTAATGAACATTTATATTGCACATGAATCCATAAGTAACACACAGTGTTGGTGTAACCCTGCACATGAAAAGAAGTGTAGTGAGACCACCAGACCACCACCATTGTCTGCTCATCGTGTGAGTCCTGACTGCATCTTTTCTTCTCTGCATCCTTCTCATCTTCCTGGGGACTGAGGTGACTGGTGACTGACAGGCCATGCTGGAGGTCACTCCCATTTACTTTCCAGACAAATAGGAATGCTTTCTTATAATTTACTTTGTTTCAATCTGATATCATGGTAATTATGCATGAAATATCTGTCTTCTACTCAGGGTTGTCGCAAGGGCCGGCTCAGAAGCGGTGTGCAAATGGGTTTTTTCGAGCCAAGGAGTTTGAGAAGTTTTGCTACCGTTTCGACTCTACTTTGAAGACAAGGAAGGAAGCACAGGCAAATCCACTTTTATTTGTGAAGGTGTGAACAGCCCTATCTGTTTTCTATGGTCACACTTCTGTTCTGTCTTGCCCCGAATCCACCTGTAGAGGAGAAGGACATTCTCCTCTACAGGTGGAACAGGCTACGATGACATCAGCTGTTCTGACCAGGGTACCACCTTTTCTCTCTGCCAGATCGTTACTGGACACAGAGGGTACTACTATCGCAGTTTTGAGTTGACATCTTGAAAGGTGATGTAATGGTTACAGATACATAAAAATGGCCTTTTAATGAATTTAATCGGAATTGTCGCTATAGTATTATGGAAACAAGCTTTAAGCTACAGTACCAAACATTTAGATACATACAAAACAATTATACTCAATACATAAAGGACAAATTGTTATATCTGAAATATCTATGTGGAATTGTTGTGTTCTGTAACATCCCTCAGTGCCTCCTTGCCAATGTCTTCTTTTAATAAAAACCTGCTGCAACATCCTGTCTCAGCATGATGTCACGTTCTGACCTTAGTTCCTTTATTATGTCTTTGTGTTAGTTTGGTCAGGGCGTGAGTTGGGGCGGGTAGTCTATGTTCTTTTTCTTTGTTGTATTTCTGTGTTTGGCCTGGTATGGTTCTCAATCAGAGGCAGCTGTCGATCGGTGTCTCTGATTGAGAATCATACTTAGGTAGCCTGTTTTCCCCATGTTGGTTGTGGGTGATTATTTTCCCTGTCTGTGTTTGGCCTGGTATGGTTCTCAATCAGAGGCAGCTGTCGATCGGTGTCTCTGATTGAGAATCATACTTAGGTAGCCTGTTTTCCCCATGTTGGTTGTGGGTGATTATTTTCCCTGTCTGTGTTTGGCCTGGTATGGTTCTCAATCAGAGGCAGCTGTCGATCGGTGTCTCTGATTGAGAATCATACTTAGGTAGCCTGTTTTCCCCATGTTGGTTGTGGGTGATTATTTTCCCTGTCTGTGTTTGGTCTGGTATGGTTCTCAATCAGAGGCAGCTGTCGATCGGTGTCTCTGATTGAGAATCATACTTAGGTAGCCTGTTTTCCCCATGTTGGTTGTGGGTGATTATTTTCCCTGTCTGTGTTTGGCCTGGTATGGTTCTCAATCAGAGGCAGCTGTCGATCGGTGTCTCTGATTGAGAATCATACTTAGGTAGCCTGTTTTCCCCATGTTGGTTGTGGGTGATTATTTTCCCTGTCTGTGTTTGGCCTGGTATGGTTCTCAATCAGAGGCAGCTGTCGATCGGTGTCTCTGATTGAGAATCATACTTAGGTAGCCTGTTTTCCCCATGTTGGTTGTGGGTGATTATTTTCCCTGTCTGTGTTTGGCCTGGTATGGTTCTCAATCAGAGGCAGCTGTCGATCGGTGTCTCTGATTGAGAATCATACTTAGGTAGCCTGTTTTCCCCATGTTGGTTGTGGGTGATTATTTTCCCTGTCTGTGTTTGGCCTGGTATGGTTCTCAATCAGAGGCAGCTGTCGATCGGTGTCTCTGATTGAGAATCATACTTAGGTAGCCTGTTTTCCCCATGTTGGTTGTGGGTGATTATTTTCCCTGTCTGTGTTTGGCCAGGTATGGTTCTCAATCAGAGGCAGCTGTCGATCGTCATCTCTGATTGAGAATCATACTTAGGTAGCCTGTTTTCCCCATGTTGGTTGTGGGTGATTATTTTCCCTGTCTGTGTTTGGCCTGGTATGGTTCTCAATCAGAGGCAGCTGTCGATCGTCATCTCTGATTGAGAATCATACTTAGGTAGCCTGTTTTCCCCATGTTGGTTGTGGGTGATTATTTTCCCTGTCTGTGTTTGGCCTGATATGGTTCTCAATCAGAGGCAGCTGTCGATCGGTGTCTGATTGAGAATCATACTTAGGTAGCCTGTTTTCCCCATGTTGGTTGTGGGTGATTATTTTCCCTGTCTGTGTTTGGTCTGGTATGGTTCTCAATCAGAGGCAGCTGTCGATCGGTGTCTCTGATTGAGAATCATACTTAGGTAGCCTGTTTTCCCCATGTTGGTTGTGGGTGATTATTTTCCCTGTCTGTGTTTGGCCTGGTATGGTTCTCAATCAGAGGCAGCTGTCGATCGTTGTCTCTGATTGAGAATCATACTTAGGTAGCCTGTTTTCCCCATGTTGGTTGTTGGTGATTATTTTCCCTGTCTGTGTTTGGCCTGGTATGGTTCTCAATCAGAGGCAGCTGTCGATCGTTGTCTCTGATTGAGAATCATACTTAGGTAGCCTGTTTTCCCCATTTTGGTTGTGGGTATGTATTTTCTGTTTAGTGGTTTTCGTCACCTTACAAGACTGTTCGTTTGTTGTTTTGTTCAGTGTTCAATTATTTTATCAAGATAATGGACACTTACCACGCTGCACATTGGTCCTCCTCTCTTTCTCCAGACGACAACCGTTACACATGATCACTTTATACCACTATAAAATGAATAGGGTCTGGATATCATTCACTTCAAGCAGAAGCACTTATTCATTATACTTTTCTGCGTCTGACCTCAGATGATAAAAATCCTTTCCATTTCTCACTTAGACAGTGAGCCGAGGACACTTTGTTAATTGAGTGTCTTAGACAGTGAGCCGAGGACACTTTGTTAATTGAGTGTCTTAGACAGTGAGCCGAGGACACTTTTATTTTCAAACCCTATTTTGAGTGTTTGTGAAAGTGATTCAGTAGTTCATATGGTCTTTGGATGAAAACTGTGTCAGAGCTGACTGGCTTGGTTTGGGAAGATATGATGTCACATTATTGATGTAACCCATATTAATGTAATGATCTTGGTTGTTTATGGTGTGCACCTAGAAAGCCAGTTGAATCCAGTTCATGGAGTAAAGATCTATTACTACCCTGTTTTATGTTTCAGACAACACTCTTCACTGACCCATCAAACTGAGAGAGAGTGACGTGAGTTAAGGGTAGGGTCATATGTTGAGGACCGAAGAGTCATATCGTTTATCACTGGAATCCAAGAATTGTATCATGTTTGTTTTTTTAGATTAGTTCTCTTTTTTACAGATATGGGTAAAGGGTACATTGTTTTATTTGTCTTTTTTACAGATATGGGTAAAGGGTACATTGTTATATTTGTCTTTTTTACAGATATGGGTAAAGGGTACATTGTTTAATTTGTCTTTTTTACAGATATGGGTAAAGGGTACATTGTTTAATTTGTCTTTTTTACAGATATGGGTAAAGGGTACATTGTTTAATTTGTCTTTTTTACAGATATGGGTAAAGGGTACATTGTTTTATTTGTCTTTTTTACAGATATGGGTAAAGGGTACATTGTTTAATTTGTCTTTTTTACAGATATGGGTAAAGGGTACATTGTTTAATTTGTCTTTTTTACAGATATGGGTAAAGGGTACATTGTTTAATTTGTCTTTTTTACAGATATGGGGTAAAGGGTACATTGTTTTATTTGTATTTATTTTACCAGTATTTAAATTGGCATGCTCATGTTTTATTGCTATTCACATTTCATATTTGTGTGGATAGGCCAATGGAATTTAAACTGCATTTTTATACATATTTTTCCTTTTCAACATTTGTATCAATGTATCCTTGTGTGCCCATTTGTTTTCTTACAGGTTCTACTATAAACACAACCAAAATGCCCAGGTCCTGAAGGGTACCTGTCTATTTTTAGCTCTATAATTCAACTGACTCTGTAATCAGAATAAAATGAGAGTAAATAGACTGGGACGCAGGACTGACTCATTGGCTGAGTCTTAGAGGACTAACAATAACTGAGTGTGTTATGGGGAAAGAGAGAGAATGCCAGAGAGAAATGTTCAGAGTGACTCATAAGCCAATCATGCCTACGGTAAATGTGACATGTGCGGAATGCCCACCCCTGCCAGCACCCATCAAAGCAGAGACAAATTCAGTTCTGAACGTGTCAAATGCAAAGCAGCTGATATCAGACTCTTTCTCTTTTCACCTGTGGGTTGCTGCCAGTCTCTGTGTGTGAAACACTTGTGTGTGTGGGCTGAGAGAGACAGAGAAAGTTCAGTGGAGTCTCCCTAGGCCCAGATGCAGAGAGGATGTTCTTCCTAACAAACATTTTCATAAATGTACACTAAGTGTACAAAACATTAGGAACACCTGCTCTTTCCATGTCATAGACTGACCAGGTGAAAGCTGTGATCGCTTATTGATTTCACCTATTGAATCCACTTCAATCAGTGTAGATGAAGGGGAGGAGACAGGTTAAAGAATGATTTTTAAGCCTTGAGTCAATTGAGACATGGATTATGTATGTGTGCCATTCAGAGGGTGAATGGGCAAGACACAACATTTAAATAACTTTGAATGGGAGATGGTAGTAAATGCCAGGCGCACCGGTTTGAGTGTGTCAAGAACTGCAATGCTGCTGTTTTTTTTTACGCTCAACAGTTTCCCATCTGTGTCGAGAATGGTTCACCACCCAAACAACATCCAGCCAACTTGACACAACTGTGGGAAGCATTGGAGTCACCATTGGTCAGGATCCTAATATTGAGTTGCACTCCCTTTAACCCTCAGAGCAGCTTCAACTCGTCGGGGCCTGGACTCTACCAGGTGTCAACAGCCTTCCACAGGGATGCTGGCCCATGTGGACTCTACCAGGTGTCAACAGCCTTCCACAGGGATGCTGGCCCATGTTGACTCTACCAGGTGTCAACAGCCTTCCACAGGGATGCTGGCCCATGTTGACTCTACCAGGTGTCAACAGCCTTCCACAGGGATGCTGGCCCATGTTGACTCTACCAGGTGTCAACAGCCTTCCACAGGGATGCTGGCCCATGTTGACTCTACCAGGTGTCATCAGCCTTCCACAGGGATGCTGGCCCATGTTGACTCTACCAGGTGTCAACAGCCTTCCACAGGGATGCTGGCCCATGTTGACTCTACCAGGTGTCAACAGCCTTCCACAGGGATGCTGGCCCATGTTGACTCTACCAGGTGTCATCAGCCTTCCACAGGGATGCTGGCCCATGTTGACTCCAATGCTTCCCACAGTCGTGTCAAGTTGGTTGGATGTCCTTTGGGTGATGGACCATTCTTGATACTCACGTTCTCAGCGTCACCATCCTGCCTCTATCCTCTATCTTGTTACCTGTGTTCAGGTGTGTGGGCCACGCCCATTAAATGATCTTAATGAGTTCTTGTTTCCGTTGAAATGAGGGCTGGCTGTCTGTCTGACTAGACAAAAATGTTCTGCTTTGTATGAGTAAAAAAATAAACATAGCATGCTACAGTAGCTCCATCCTGGTGGCACAGTGGACCAATTCCATGGATAAAGAACAGAAGATCACAGGTTGGAATCTCACTGACGTCTTGCCACAAAAACAAGTGTTTGGATGGTTAATGCCTAAGCAGATGAATTGGTGCTTTGAGTTGAAAACAGATAACCCAAACTACATGATCAGTGTTATTAATAGTGGTATTGAAACATTCAGTGAACGTTTTAGAATTTCCTTTCTCAGATCGTTAATAAAACTTCCCAGGAACATTTTCAGGGAACCATAGCTAAACGTTCCCACAACCTTCCTGCAGCCTAAACATGTACTTTCCCAGAACAGGTCAATTTTTCACTTCCGTCCTCAGAACGTGTAAATAGCTTTCAGTTTTACCCGTCAGGAAACGTATGGCTTCGTTCCCAGAACCAACGGGAAACAAAACATCTACATTCCCACAACTTCCAAGGAACCAAATGTGCTAGCTGGGCTGTTCCTTTGCAAGTGTGGAGTCACTCCGCTGATAGAGAAATTACCTGTTAGCGGTTAGCTCCCACCACTACGTCTTACTGGCCATTATACTGAGCCCAGTAGCTGTGTCTGTCTGACCAACCTGCTGCACTAGACCACCCAAGACAATGACGGTGTTCAGAAAGTAGGGTTTTAGCCCTGTTCCTCTGGCTTGGTTATTATTAAGAACATTAGCTATTAAATGGAGACCTGACTGCGACAGTGGGACATGATTCATGGCATTATAACCACGCTAAAGGGCTTTACTTAAACAGGTGGACATGTACTGTACACAGTGGCAGCCATTGATGAGCTGGACAAGCTTCGATGTCATATCCTGTGAGTTATTTGGAGACCCTTTAAGGCTTGTAGCGTCACCCAAGAAGACTCGAGCCTGTAACTGCTTCAACAAAGTACTGAGTAAAGGGTCTGAATATTTATGTAAATGTGATATTGCCGTTTTTTTATTTTAATAAATTAGAAAACATTTAAGCAAATCTGTTTTTGTTTTGTCATTATGGGGTATTGTGTGTAGATTGATGAGAAAATAAAACAATTGAACAACTTTTAGAATGAGGCTGTAATGTAATAAAATACGGAAAAAAGTCAAGGGGTCTGAATACTTTTCAAATGTATTTTATCCAAAAACTCAACCCATAAGCCATAGTAATATGACTTGCTCATGAAGAGAGGGGACGAGAACAAAGCCAATGCTTAGCAACGGCACATGGCAGCCACCGTCCAACTCACTGTCACCATGGAGACAGCCACAGGGTGCACTACCTTACTTTGAGTCCTCTGTGGAAACAAATTCATATACGAATTCATGAACGCCACCAGGACTTCACCATGACTGATTGTCTAACTCCATCTACGCAGGTTGATGACTGGCTCAGTATGAGGTTCTCCTCCTGAATCTGGGGCAGTGGGGTGATGAATCCTCTGCTCTGTAGCCCTGGAACACTGACTAGACTGACTGGGGGGCATTATAACACTTCTCTCCCCCATCCATTCACTCTGACCCAGTTCTACTTATAACCTGCTGTTCTGAAGTCAACAGGACATTCACCTGGAAACAGTCATGTCTTATTCAGCACAGACGACATTACTTTGTCAATGCATTATTCATTGGTTATATAACTTGGACTTTGTAAAAGGTAAAACCTTTTGAAAGGTGCATAATAAACACAAAATGAACAAGAATTTCACAACTCGGTACATCTCAAGCCTTAACATCAGTCTGTGATACAGTTGATGCCCATCTGCCAACACCTGCTTCAGCTGGCAATGCCAATTTTCATCAGGAAGCCCTTTTCCCACTAGCCTGCATTTTCCTCATGGTCACTGAACAGTAGGTCATCACAACATGCTGCAGAACCAATCATGGTCCAGGTCCTTTTGTCCAAACAAGCTATATAGGTCAATATATTGTTGTCTAGTGCCACCGAAGGGTAAGGTTGGGTTGAACAATACAGGAACTACCACTCCATACAATACGTTCACCGTTAAGCACAGTGCTGAAACACTGGACCCCTCTACTAAGCCTATCCTTTTCATACTGACAGCATCATCACAACAAATCTACTAACACCAGGGAGCACACAAAGTTAATTACATAATATCAAGTGGGGAAATAGGTCCAGAACAATCAAGAACTGGTTCACCCAGCAAGGCTCCATTGTGCCGGAATGGTTCAGTAAATTGCGAGCCAAAGGGAGGCTGGTGGTAAGAGGATGGTGACGCTCAGCCACACTGGCCAGTGAACATGCTGACATTTGGGTGTGGGAACTCCTGGGACTGGTGGTGATATGGTAGGATGGTAGCACATAGCAATCGGAGCTAAGGGGTTAGACACAGGCAGCCAGAACTTTCCTAATCCCATGATCTAAGAGTGCAGAAGGCCCACTAAACTAAAGTGTGCACCTTGTTCATGGCTGATAGATTGTTGAGGGAAGGTTATTGAAGGAACCCAGTCTTCAGTGACTTAGACTAGACAGACACATGTCAAGAGACTCCAGGTGGCAGGAACAGCGGCTGATGTATCACTTGTCAGCATCCTTCAGTGA